>NC_089181.1:3317784-3501993 GCF_947507565.1 Oscarella lobularis
GAATGGACAGTGCGCAAGTTGCAACTGCCATCCGCAGGGATCGCGAGACTCTGTCTGTGATCAGGTGACCGGGCAATGCACGTGTCTCACTGGTGTAGGAATCGGTCAGAGAGCCTGCGACGGATGCGCGAGCGGGTTTTTTCAGTTCACCGGAACGAGGTAGGATTTCTATAACGCTTCGTATCGATTGTACTATTGTTTTGGGTAGCTGTACGGCGTGCCAGTGCAACGCGGCGGGAAGCGCGGGACCCAATTGCGATCAGACGACGGGAAAATGTTCCTGTAAGCAGTACGTCGAAGGCGACAAGTGCGACCAATGCAAAGCCGGTTTTACGACTCTCGCCGCCAACAATCCATTCGGCTGCAGCGCAGGTAGACAAATAAAATAAATAAATAAATAAATAAATGAATATTCGTTTCTAGCTCCTGAGGAACAAGGTCCTCCGACTCTGACGGCTCTCAATGACACGGCTGTTCGCGTCGCGTGGACGTCGCCGGAGAAACCGAACGGCATCGTCACGGAATACCAAGTCATTCGCAATTCGTCTCGTGTCGTCTTTCGCGGCGTCGCACTGAGCTACGTCGACACGGGACTCCAACCGAATTCCGTCTATACGTACAAAATTCGAGCGACGACAGCCGGCGGATCGACGGAAAGCGTAGCGCTATTTGTCAAGACTCTCCAAGGGCCGCCAGACGGCGTTTCACAGCCGGCACTCTCCGTCGTCAGTTCGACAATCGTAGCGGCAAGTTGGATTCAACCAGCCATGCCAAACGGAATCGTAACCAAGTACGAATTGGTCGACAAGACGACGAATCGAGTTCTTTTCTCCGGCTTACGTTTCTCCTTTCTTATCACCGGACTGTCGCCCTATTCCGCGTACGCGTACGCGATTCGTGCGTGTACGATTGGCGGATGCACGGAAAGTTCGTCAGCCGTCGTGTACACGCTCGAGGCGGCACCCGCGTCTCAGCCGGCGCCCGTGCTTCTCGTCGCCGATGTCGATCGTTTGACGATCGGCTGGGCGGCGCCGATGCGACCTAACGGCGTTCTCGACGAATACGTCGTATATCGGCGCGACGTTCCGTTTGTCGGCGTTGGACGCGTGATTAATCAATTCGCTGATACGAGCGTCAACGTGACGACGGTGACGGGATTGGTGCCGTTTACCGAGTACGAATTCGCCGTGGAGTCGTCCACGCGAGGCGGATCGACGAAGAGTGCGTTCGCTCGCTTCAGAACGGCGGAAAGCGGTGAGAGAGAGAGAAAAACAATTTTCTTATAATGTTTATTTTATTTCTTTTCAGTTCCGCTTGGCGTGCCGCCGCCCGTTGCCGTCGTTTTGAGTTCGTCCTCCATTCGTCTTTCGTGGTCGGAAGCGGCGACGCCGAACGGCGTCGTTTTGCGCTATCGTCTTTACGACGAAACGACGGCGACGATTTTGCACGTGGCAACGCGTCCGGGACAGTTCGTCGTTAGCGGATTGAGAGCGTTTACCGAGTACAAATTTCTCGTCGAAGTGTGCACGAGTGCGGGATGCGCGAACAGTTCGACGATCAGAAATCAAACGTTTGATGCGCGTAAGTATCATTCGGAAATAATGCGTGCGACTTGAGAGTTTTCCTATAGCGCCTGATGGTCAATCGCCGCCCGTCGTTTCGTCGGCTATTACCGCGTCTTCGGCGTCTTTTCGCTGGACGGAACCGGCCGTCCAAAACGGCCAAATCGCGTCGTATTCGCTCGAACGCAAAGCGGTTAGTTTCAGTCAAGCGAACGCCGTCGACGGACGATAT
The DNA here is from genome assembly GCF_947507565.1 of Oscarella lobularis. Lineage (NCBI taxonomy): Eukaryota > Metazoa > Porifera > Homoscleromorpha > Homosclerophorida > Oscarellidae > Oscarella > Oscarella lobularis. Next base: position 3,319,579 of record NC_089181.1, read on the forward strand.
TTCGAAGGCAACGGATACCTCCTCTTGTCGAGCAACGTTTTCTACGGCGGATACCAATCGTCTATCAGTCTCGAATTCAAAACGTTTAATCCCGACGCTCTTCTCGTCTATTCCGGCGACAGTTCGCAAAGGGATTTCGTCGCCATTCAATTAAACGCCGGTCGTCTTTACTTCATCTTCGATTGCGGTTCCGGTGCCGGCGTCGTACGACTGCCGAATTCGTCGCCGACGTTTTTCGACGGCGCGTGGCACACAGTCGTCGCCAGTCGACGCGGATCCGTCGGCACGTTGACCGTCGACGGCGTTTACAGCGGAAGCGGATCGTCATTCGGATCGGCGTCCGTAATCGGCGTAAATACGGGTTTCAACGTCGGCGGCTTGGCGTCGTCGTTTCGAAGCGACGCTCCGCGACCCGGCGAGTTTGCCGGTATTCCTGTAACGACAGTCGGCTTCTCCGGGGGAATTCGCGCTCTCGCGTTCGGTTCGTCGGGCGCTCCCGATTTAAGTGCGACGATTAGTGAGCGAAACGTTCGTTCGGCAGTCGACGGCGTTCCGCTTCTTTCCCAAGCTGGAATGCACTTCAAGGGCGGCGGATACGTCGTCGTCGACGCGTCGACGTCGCCGCTGGGCACGCGAAACGTCGACATTTCATTTCGCATGCGATCCGAGCAACAAAACGGAATTTTAGTCTTCGCTTTTAGCGATACGACGTCGGATTTCTTAGCGATTCTACTATGGAACGGAGAAATTCGACTGGAGTTTGACAACGGCGGCGGCGTCGCTCGCACGACGACCGATTCGAGTCGCTCCGGCGTCAATATCTGCGACGGAAATTGGCATAGCGTTCGAATTTCCAAGCGCGATCTCGGCGGCGAAATCTTTGTCGACGGTTTTTCCGTCACGGCGTCGGTCAACGCACCCGGTTCCGATTTTCATTTGAATTCGACGTCGGATATTTACGTAGGTGGTTTTGGAATTGCGGCGTCGAGAGCGGCGACGTTGGGCGTCGATTCGTCTCATTTTGGCGGCTGCATTCAGAATTTGACGATCGGCGGTCAGCGAGTCGGCACCGTGAAGGATTTGAGTTTGGTTAGTTTGGCTGGTTGTCCGGGCGTCGCTCAGACGTCTCCTCTTGCCTGTTCCGGCGGCATTCCCGCTATAATCGCGTCGGGATTAAGCCTAGCGGCCAACGACACGACCATGCAACCATTTACAGGTAAGAAAACGGGGGGAAATAGTAGTTGTCTTCATATAAGAAACTATTTTTATAGAATATTTGTATCGCGTTCGCAGTGCCAATCGTGGTGGTTCGACGACGAGCACGTGGATTAGCGTTCATTCGAGGGAAGCGGGTGAGAGAGAGAAAGAGAGAGAGAGAGAGCGTATAATAATAATTAGTCCTCTAGCTCCGTCTGGTGTTCCTAGTCCAACTGTCTTATACGAAAGCAAATCAAACAGCGTTTCGGTATCGTGGACTCATCCGACTCGATCAAACGGAATCGTCACTCAGTACCGACTTCTTTTCTATTCCTATCATCCGAACGACGTCGGCGTCGGAAATCCAACGACAGCGCCGCCTCTCGTCGCACTCATCGCCGACCCGTCGACTCTCTCCTACACGGCAATGAATCTTTCTCCGTATACGACCTATCAAGTCGTCGTCGAAGCGTCGACGAGCGCTGGATCGTCGCAGGGGCCCGCCGCTTCGTTTACGACGAGTCCGTCGCGACCGAGCGGCGTTCCGGCGCCGATCGCCGTCGTCGCGACGTCGCGTTCGCTCAACTTCACGTGGAGCGAGCCGACGCAGCCGAACGGCGTCATTCGTCTCTACGAATTACACGTCAACGGTCACAGCGTCTATGAAGACACTCAACGTCAATTCTTACTCGAACGTTTAACGCCTTTTGTCAAGTACACCGTACAATTATTTGCTTGCACGTCGTCCGGTTGCACCGGCGGTCCGACGACGTCGATTTCGACGGCTGAGGACGTTCCGAGCGGCGTTCCGGCGCCGTCTCTCGTCGCCCAAGGCGCGCAAACCGTCCTGGCGACGTGGAGCGAACCGACGGCGAAAAACGGCATTATAACGCGCTACGAACTTCATCTCGTCGCCGGATCGTCGTCCGTTGTCGTTTTCGCTGGAACGGCACGTCGGGCGACCGTTCAAGGTCTCGTCGCCGGCACGAACTATTCGTTTTTCGTCAACGCGTCGACGAGCGTCGGCAGTGCCGTCGGACCGTCGTCTTTCGTCGTGACGCTCGACGACGTCCCCGAAGGCGTTTCGCCGCCGATCGTCGTCGCCGTCGACGCGACGTCGACGCGATCGACGTGGACGGCGCCGACGAAACCGAACGGCGTCGTCGTCGAATATCGGCTTCTCGAAAACGAAAAGGAAATTTTTCGCGGACTCGCTTTCGCCTACACGTCGACGTCGCTCGAACCGTACGAAACGTACGACTACAAAGTGCAAGCGTGCACGTCGAAAGGATGCGGATCGAGCGTTCCGACGACGGTGCGAACGCTCGAGGCGCCGCCTATTGGGCAGCCCGTTCCCAACGTTACGATCGTCAATTCGACGGCTGTTTCGGTGATTTTCGGCGAGCCGACGGCACCGAACGGCGTCGTTCGTTATCGACTCTACGTTCGCGGCGAAGTTCGCACGTTTGTCGCCTTTCGTGGAGCGTCCGGAGTCGATCCGGCGGTTATCGGCGATCTTTTGCCCTTTTCCAACTACACGTTTTGGGTTGAGGTGTTGAACGGCGCTGGCTCGACGAATAGTTCCAGTACAACGGCAATGACCCATGCAGATGGTGCGTTTGTGAGAATATGCTCACACAATTTCACTAAATCGTTTTCTTTTCCCCCCTAGCTCCTTACGGTGTCGTCGCTCCCTCCGTCGTCGTTTTAAACGCCACCGCCGTACGAGTAACCTGGCAAGCGCCGGCCCGATTGAACGGTCTCCTTCGCGGTTATCATCTCGACGTGGAAGAACATCGTCTCGAAGCGAGTCCTCCGATTCGCGTCGAAGCGGGATTTGCCTTAGAAGCGACAGTGACCTCTCTTAAACCGTTCACGGTCTATAACGTGTCGCTAACGGCAACGAGTAGCGGCGGAGCGACGACGAGTCGTTCGACGCCAGTTACGACAGCCGAAGCAGGTAAAAAGAACGAAAAAAAACCCTAGTTTGAATTATTATTATTATTATTATTTTAGATCCGATTGGTTTCGATCGTCCCACGGCTGTCGTCACTTCGGCTCGTTTTGTCGTCGTCGCCTGGGATTTGCCTTCGTCTCCCAACGGCGTGATAACGAGCTATCGCGTTCTGATTGACGGTCGTCTTGACGTCGTTTTAGCTGGGCACGTGCTGACGGCGAACGTGACGAATCTGTCGCCGTTCACGCGATATTTGATCGAAGTCGAAGCGTGCAATTCGGCCGGATGTACGACGAGCGACGCGCTCAACGCGACGACGGCCGTCGCCGTCGCGCAGGGCGTCGCACTGCCGACGCTGACGTCGATTACGGCGAGATCGATTCGCGTCGAGTGGACGAAAGAGGACTTTTCGAACGGAATCGTTACGGCCTATTACATTCAGCGAAAAGTTTCCAATTCCGACGGCGAGACGATCGACGTTGCGAAATTATCGTCGTCAACGTTTCTGTACTTGGACGATTCGAAAGACTTGACGCCGTACACGACGTATTCGTATCGAATCAAAGTAGAGAATTTAGCTGGAAATGGGACGGGTGCATATGCCAATGTGACAACGAAACAAGCAGGTTCGCACGTCTCAAACGTTCTATAATAGACTACGATTTTTTGTTCCTTTTTTTCTTTAGCTCCACAAGGCGTTTCTTCTCCCGTAGCGTCGACGAGAAGTTCGTCGTCAATCGACGTCTTATGGAGTCCTCCCCAGGAGCCAAACGGAGTCGTAACCACGTACGAACTAACGCGAATCGAAGTGCCGACAAATCAAATCGTTCGACGTCTATTTCCGGGAAGTCGGCTAGCGACGACGGCGACGGGATTGATGCCCTATACGAACTACAGTTTCATTTTAGCCGCGTGTACCGTCGCCGGTTGTGCGGAGAGTCCGTCGACGTACGCTCGAACGGCTGAAGCTCTCGCAACCGGACTTTTACCGCCTACAGTGAGTCCGAGATCTTCCACGTCTCTAGTCGTTTCGTGGACGTCGCCGACGAATCCTAACGGCGTTTTACTCCGCTACGAACTGGAACGTCGAAATTTAGACAATCCATCGTCGTCATATGAAAAAGTTATTCTAATCGACAACCGAACGACGAATATCAACGATACGGCTCTCGACGTCTATCATCGATATGAATATCGAGTTAGTTTCGTCAACGGTGCCGGAGCGACGATCTCGGTGCCGTCGACGCCTCCCGTTCGAACGAATGCCGACGTTCCGCTCGCCGGACCCAATGTCACGGCGACTGTCGTCAATCACACGTCGATTGTCGTCTCGTGGACGCAGCCGGCTTTGAAGCAGCTACGCGGTCCTCTAATCGGCTATACGTTTTATTACAAGGTAATGGGATCGAAAGAGAATGCCACGGCGCGATCGGTTGGCTTGGCAACGACGCACTTCCTAAACGATCTTCAACCGAATACGGACTACGAATTCACCGTTTCGCTCGACAACGGAATTGGCGTTTCCGTCAGCGACGCTGTCGTCGCGCGAACTCTCGATGGCGCGCCGGAGGGCGTCGAACGGCCGACTCTTCGCGTTCTCAGCGCGACGCAAATCGAAGTGACCTGGTTCGAACCGACGACGCCGAACGGTCGAATCGTATCGTATTCCGTCGCGCGCGGAGGCGGAGGAGTCGTGCACAACGCGACGACGCCGTCTTCCGTCGTCGTCGACGGCTTGGAACCGTTTACGACGTATACGTTCACCGTGACGGTGTGCACTGTCTTTGACTGCGTCGCGAGTGCCGGCGCCACGGCGACGACAAGCGAAGCGACGCCGATCGGAATGGCTGCACCTACTTACGTCGTACTCAACGCTCGATCCGTCAACGTGTCGTGGATGCTTCCTAGTCGACCAAACGGCGCTATTACGTCGTACGAAGTGCGTCGCGTGCCCTACTTGCCCTGTTCGGACGTTTTACCCACTGATGATCCGTCTGCGACGCCTACAAAGGAACAGTGCACGTACGTCGAGTGTCCGCTACTCACTCACGCACGATGCGGCGCCGCGTGCTACGATCTCTCAACCGAAGTCTGTTGCGCCGACGTCGTTCATAAAATCCGCAGCGGATATTTTTGCTGCGATGCGAATTACACAACGCGCGCTCGTCCGAACGACGTCTGCTGCGACGGACGATTTCACGACGAACAATCGGGCTTCTCTTGCTGCGACGGCAATTATATCGACGTTCCGTCCGGAAGCGTTTGTTGCGACGGCGTCGCGACGAAAGGGGACGCGTGCTGCGACGGTCGCACGGCGTACGATTCGAGTCGGGAATTCTGCTGCGGCGGCGTCGTTCGTCTCGCGCACGTCAACGTCAAATGCTGCGGCGAAAGCGTCGTTCTCAAGTCGAAGATTTGCTGCGACGGATCGGCGTACGATCGCGACGACGCGAAGACGTGCTGCGGCGCCCAATACGTTCGCAACGAAACGACGCTCTGCTGCGAATCGGTGACCGGCGCGGCGATTGCGTACGCGTACGCGTCGTCGGCGGCGAAAGCGACGTCGTTCGACGCCTGTTGCGGCACGGTGCGAATCAAAACGGCGGAGGCGTGCTGCAACGAACGCGGCTACGATCCCCTCACGCACGTCTGTGCCGATCGTTCGACGCTCTTGGGAAGTGGGCAAGCGTGCGGATCCGGCGCCGTTTGTCCCGTCGCCGACGCGGCGAGCGCTTATTGCGATCGATGCGATTTCGACATCAATGCTCGTGCGTGCGGCACCGTCGACGGGAAATTCGCCTCGACGGCGTCGACTCCGACGGGAATGTCGCCGACATCCGGACCTCAGTTATGCGCCGGAAAAAGTCGTCTCGTCTTTAGCGGATTAGCGTTCTACGTCATTGATTCGACGGGACTTGAGCCGTTTAGCGAATATCGATACACGGTTGCGGCGTTGAATAACGAAGGAAATGCGACGAGTTTGCCGTCGAGCGTCGAGACCGCCGAAGCGGCACCCGACGGCGTTTCGGCGCCGTCGCTCAAGGCAATCGGTTCGACGGAAATCGAAGTGAAATGGACGGCACCGTCGCAACCGAATGGAATCGTGCGTAAATATTCGCTCTATCGCGACGACGTCGTCGTCCTACGTCAGTCGTCGGATTTCGAGTTTGACGATTCGGCTTTGGAGCCGTTTACTTCGTACGCGTACACGCTCGAAGCGTGCACGACGGCGGGATGCACGAACAGTTCGGCGTCGAGCATTTTGACGCCGGAAGACGTACCCATCGGCGTCGATGCGCCGCTAGCGACGCCACTGTCGCCCTACGCCATCCACCTCGCGTTTCGCTCGCCGCGAAAACCCAACGGGATTATCCTCGAATTTAACATATACGTCGATCGAAATTTAACGGCGATACTCGCCGGCTCGGCGAGCGAATTCAACGCCACGTCTCTGCAACCGTTTACTACGTATTCGTTTGAAATTGAAGCGTGTACGAGCGTCGGCTGCGCGCGAAGCGCTCGCGTCGCGGCGACGACGCTCGAAGCGGCGCCGCTCGGCGTCGCGCCGCCGACGCTGACCGTATTGTCGGCGACTTCGATCGACGTTCAGTGGACGGTTCCGTCGACGACGAACGGCGTCGTTCTTCGCTACGTTTTGAGTCGCGACGGCGTGCAAATTTTCAACGGAACGCGTCTCGGATTTGCGGACGTGAATTTGACTCCGAGTACGAACTACGTTTATCGAGTGACGGCGACGACGGGCGGCGGGTCGACGACGAGTGATTCGGCGGCGATTCAAACGCCGGAAGATACGCCCGAAGGTCTGGCGAAGCCTCGACTCACTGCCGTCAATTCGACGGCAATTCTCGTCGTCTGGACGTCGCCCGCGCAACCAAACGGTCAAATAATCGGCTATCGTTTATTTGTCGACGGTGCAGCGACGAATGCAGGCTTGAAAACGAGTTTGATTGTCGACGGATTTGAGCCGTTTACTCGACATGAATTTCAAGTGGAGTCGTGCAACAGTAAAGGCTGCGCGCGGAGTCAACGCGAAGTGGCGACGACTCGAGAGGCGGCACCGGAGACGCTCGACGCTCCCGTGCTCGTCGCCTTGGGTCCGACAGCGATTCGAGTCGCCTGGTCGGCGCCGGCGAAACCGAATGGAATCATAACGCGATACGAAGTTTATCGAAAGGCGACGAGCGTCGGATCGATCGAAATTCTCATCCATTCGGATAACAGTTCGATTACGAGTTTCATCAACGTTGCGTCGCAGCTGAAACCGTTTAGCGACTATCAGTACCGCGTGCGTGCCGTCAATAGTGCCGGCAGCGTCTATAGTTCGTACGCAATCGTTCGAACGGCCGAAGACGTTCCGACGGGACTCGCGACTCCGACGATTGTCGTCGACGGGCCGTCGGCCGTCAACGTCAGCTGGTCGCCGCCGTCGCAACCGAACGGATTGATTCGTCACTACGTCGTTCGCTATCGACTTTTCGTGCTCTCCGGACGGCCGCCCGTCGTCGGTGCGAACGTCTCCGGCAGCGAAATGACGACGCGCGTCGTTCGACTCGATCCCAATACGGATTACGAGTTTCAAGTGATCGCTTTTAACGGCGCTGGAAGCGTCGAAAGCGCGTGGCAATTGGCGACGACTGATGAAGGATGTCCGGAACAACTTCAACTGATTGCCGCCGTTCGGAGTGTCGACGGCACGCAGTTGATTCTCTCTTGGAATGCGCCGCTTAAACCGAACGGTAATATTCAGTTATATCGTCTTTACGCCGACACTGTGTACACTGTGTCGACGCGACGTTTCGTCTATAATCGTCTTACGCCGTTTACGGAATATCGCCTTCAGTTGGAAGCGTGCACGGCGTCGTGTTGCGCGCGCGGAATCAATCAGACTATTCGGACGGCCGAAGTAACGCCGACCGGTCAAAATGCGCCGACTTTGACGAGTCTCTCGCCGAACGAAGTCGAAATCGCGTGGCGACCGCCGAATTCGCCAAACGGCATTGTCACGACGTACGAAATCTATCGACGTCAAGTCGCCGGCAGCGGGAATCCGATCAACGCCGTGCTTCTCGTCACCCGCTTCGTCGTGGCGATCAATTCGACGTTGATCTACGTCGATCGTAATCTGTCGGCTTTTACTCGCTATCAGTACAGCGTTGTTGCCGTCAATAGCGTCGGTCGCGCTCAGAGTTCGTACGCCGACGTACAAACGGGTTCAGCGTCGCCGCTCGGTGTTCGTCCGCCGACGGTTAGGATCATTTCGGCGACGTCGGCGATCGTATCGTGGCGAGAGCCTTTGGAGCCCAACGGACTTATTTCTCTCTATACGGTGCGACGAAATGGGTCTGGAGTACACGACACACTCGCGACGACCTTTGTGGATTCTGCGCTTGAGCCTTACACCGTCTACGCGTATTCTATTGAAGCGTGCACGGCTGGCGGTTGCACGGAAAGCGCTATGTCGTTCAATGTCACGTTCGAAGCGGCTCCAGCCGCCGTTCTTCCACCGAATCTTTTCACAATCAATTCGTCGGCGATTTACGCCAACTGGACCGATCCCGATCAGCCAAACGGCATCGTAACGGAATATCTCGTCGAATACACCGGTTCCAGTCGTCGATCCGTCGGCGTCGCTCGTCAATTCGTCGCGACGAATCTCGCCCCGTATTCGCTTTACGACTTCCAACTGACGGCGTGTACAGTCGGCGGTTGTACGACGAGTTTGAAATCGACGGCTCGATCGGGTCCCGCCGCGCCGGAAGGACTCGTCGCTCCGCGGCTGCAAGTCCAAGGATCGGAGAGTATTCTCGTCAGTTGGGGGGCTCCCGCCGTACCGAACGGCGTCATCGACACGTACAGGCTAACGCGAAACGACAGCGTCGTCTACGTCGGCAAAGATACGCGTTTCCAAGACAGCGGACTCGTTCCGGGATCAAGCTACGTCTATCGTTACACGGCATCGACTGTCGGCGGCGGCGGCACGTCGACGAGTTCGGCGAGCGTTGGTCGAACGAATCCCGACGCGCCGGCCGGTCTTGTCGCCCCCGACGTCTCGCCGCTATCGTCGACTTCGGTTCGAGTTACGTGGAAAGCGCCGGCACGTCCTAACGGCGCCATCGTTCGCTACGTCGTACTTGTTGACGGCGCGCGACGTTTCAACGGCACGGCGAACGATTTCGCTCACGTCGTAATCGGCTTGTCGCCCTACTCGACGCATGATTTCCAAATTGAAGCGTGCACGGCGCGCGGATGCAGCGTCAGCGACGCGACGTCGGAGACGACTCTCGAAGCGGCGCCAATTGGTCAAAACGCTCCGTCGCTCGTCGCGACGGCACGAACCGTTTTAGCTACGTGGAGTCCGCCCGACTCGCCAAACGGCGTGATTGTTGGTTACGAATTGCGACGGCGTCTTGCCGCCGCGGATTTCCCCGACGCGTGGAATCTCATCTACGTCGGTCCGGCGACGTCGTTTCTCGACAACGATACGACATTGCGACCGTATATGCGCTACGAGTACAACGTGACGTCGTTGAACGGCGCCGGATCGGCGTCAAGTCCGCCGACGCCAATTCGACTCGAAGAGGCGACGCCGGAGGGAATCGGCGCGCCGAACGTGACGAATATCGGACCCTATTCGTTCGACGTCGTCGTTCCAGAGCCGACGTTTGCAAACGGAATCATCGTTCGCTATCGCGTTTCCGTGAACGGAACTGTCGTCGCAACCGACGTTCAGAATCGGCTTCGCGTGACGGAATTGAAACCGTTTACCGTTTTCGATATCACGGGCGACGTCTGTACGACGGCCGGCTGCGGAGCGAGTGCGTTATTGCGCGTCGTCACCGCCGAAGCGGCGCCGGACGGCCAAGGCGAGCCAATAACGGGCGCGGCGACGAGCACGAGCGTCGTTCTCACGTGGAACGAACCAAACGAGCCAAACGGAATAATAACAACGTGAGAACATGTTAGATTTTATTAGGTAAGGGTATTAGGAAGTCTTTGGCTTAGGTACAAGATTTGGAAGCGGACGTCTTGCCCGCAACCCCAGCAGCCTTTCGTCAATTCGTCGCTGTGCGCTGAAAGTGGCGAAGATCTCGTCTTTTCCGTCGTGGTCGGTTCTCCGCCGTCGCTCACCTTCACCTCCGTCAATCTAAAGCCGTATACGACCTATCAGTTCCGATTGACGGCGATGAATTCGGCCGGTTCGGCGCTGTCGCCGTGGTCCGATGCCGTCACGACGTTGACCGATCGTACGACGAGAAATTTCGTCGGTTTGTATTTTTTAATTATTTTTGTCGTCAGGTCCTCGCTACACGGGCGTTTCTCCCTCGGCGACAGTTGACGGCACTTCCGTCACCGTCGATTGGTCGCAATCGTTCGAATACAACGCGGAAGTGCGCTTTTTCTTGATCTACGAAAACAACAACGTCGTCTTTCAAGGCCCGCGACGTTTACAGTACACGCGCCACGGTCTAGCGACGGGAAAAAGTAAGCGGGGAAAAGCGGAGAAACGCGCGAGAGAACATAGACAGTGTTTTTTTTCGTTTAGAATTTACTTATCACATCAATGTGGAGACAGACGAAGGCACAGCCGCGTCTAGCCAGGTTGAAATTACGACCGGCGACTCGATTGTCACGCCAACGTCTCGTTCGTCGACGAGGACGGCGACGGAGACGGAGTCGGTTTTGTTGCCGACTACGGGCGCTAATACGGGCGACACGCCGTTCTACGAATCGGTTGGATTCATAATCGGTATCGCATTGGCTGTGATCGTCATTCTTTTCATCATCGTGGCGATTTGCATGAGACGTTCGACTCCGTCGGAGGAGCAACGTCGGAAAGGGCGAAAAACGCATCGAGCGACGCGAACGTCCGCCTATTGGGCACCCCAGCCCATTCCCTTGGTGAGACTCGACTGCGTAAATAAATGAAATTTAATTAATAGTTATTGATTCTTTTTTTCCCGAGCAGCGCGGTCCTTCTCCTGCTCCCAGTCAAACCAGGCTAATAGACTCGCCCTCATTGAAGTATGATAGAACGTTGGAATGGACCGAGGGAGTTGCGCCTTCTGAATCAGCTGTAAGATTAGAAAGAAAGCTGTCAGGTCTTTCGTAATCGAGTTCTCTTCTCTTTCTCTAGTACGACGACGCAAAGCCGATAATCATTGATTCTAGCTCAGGTTATTTTACCGACGATGTTTACGTTGCAGAGCATACGACATTTTCCGACACTCATCTGTAATTGAATTGAAAAAAGACGACGTTTTCGATGAATCGTGACTAATAATATCGTGACTATTATTTTTGGAGTGTTTTTGTTGTTGTAGAATTGATTGTAATGTGTTGAATAGAATGCAGCGATTTTTATCTTCGACACACCTGTACACGTGCGCTTGCTTTTGCCTGATGCCCGTATGTCCGGGTAGGGTAGACGACTTTTCGAGAAAAAACGAGGAAAAACCGATTACCCTACCCGGACATACGGGCCTCAGCGCAAACGTTCTTTTGTTCGCTGCCAGCGTTTTGCTCTTAATATTATTTTATTAACTAGACGTGAGAAAGCGCGCCAAGAGACGTCTAGTTAATAAAAAATATTAAGAGCAAAACGCAGGCAGCGAACAAAAGAACGTTTGCGCTGAGGCCCGTATGTCCGGGTAGGGTAAACGGAGAAAAAACCGATTACCCTACCCGAATATACGGACCACCGTATTGTTGAACGCCCGTATGTTCTCCTGAATTTCAACACTTTTTGTTTCTCTTATCAAAATATCGCAATTGTATAAACATCAAAACTAAAAATCCTATTCCTATACAAATAAATAAAGGAAAAAATTTGTTTGACTTCATAGAGTTGACATCGTGGGGACCAAGATGTTTTTTCTCAGAATCCGATCAAATTGCGCCATGCCATCACTTCTAACACCAGAAACGAGCAACCAGGCATCCATCTCTGCTGAGTAGGGTGCTTTGGTCTCGGCTCCCACGTGCCTTCACGTGAGAACGAAACATCATATGATGAGTACCCCTAATGATTCTTACCACCAAATGATCCTCTCGCTTTCAGATCACGACGAACAGCAGACTAGAAAAAAATAAAAAAAGACACACAATTGAAAAAAACTGCTACATCGAAACTTCAAAGTCATATCTTCCGGATCCAGCCTGGAAGACAATGTCGCCTTTTCCCTCGACAGCCCCCATAATTCCTGGCTGCCCTGGCTGATACTTGCCTCCCTTCCAAACGGCTTTACCACTCTCCATAACAGTGATCTTCGCCGCGTCCTCGCCGAACGTCGACATGTGAATTTCCGCCATACTATTGACGGGAATAGTCACCGAATGACTGAACATCGCACCGCCACGACACGTCACTTGAACGTCCAAATGTTTGACGATGTCAAAGCACGGATCGCCGCCAAAATCGTCATTGCTCACGTGAATCTTACAGCTCGATTTTCCCACGCAAGCTTTTTGCACAGTACTCATCGAATTCGGCGAACTGCAATTGAAAATTTGAAAGTGACCGCACGTACCGTTGGGCGTTCCGTAGGAGGCGAAGAGAACGTCGCCTATGACGCCACCCGGAGGACATTGCAGCGTCAAATCAGTGTTCTCTCCCGCCGAACCGCACACGCTTCCCGGTCGCGACCACGCCGAATAAATCTCGCCTCTATACGTCCCCACAGTCGCAGAAACGGACGTCATAGCCGTATCTAAAAAATAACAATTAAATCATTAAATATTTATTTGAATTTCCTCCTTGCCGTTCGTCAATCGCGGTTGAATTCGAATTCGATCCCATCCCAAGCCGTCGTCCGCCATATTGATGCCGGCTATGGATTGATAGTACCATGGTCCCTGTCCGCCAAACATGATGTGATTGCGCGAGCTGACGCCGTGGAATTGCGAGCCGAGCCAACTCTCCCAAAGCGTCGTCGCCTGCTGAACGACCATCCAACCCCAACTCGGACTGGTCGTCTGGGAGGCGATCGTCAGCGCCAAGTCGAAGTAACCGTTGTCAGACAGAGCGGGAAGGAGATATTTCGTACCAACAATACCTATAGAGAAAGAAGTGAAGCGACCGGGTTCAAATCCCAGCGCACGCTGATTTTTTTTTCTTTTCTTTTTTTTTAGCGGCTCCCATCTAAAGCCGCGATCACTTTAATTAAGTCGCGTTGGGTGTAAATATTCAATTGGGGACCCCCGAAAAATGACGTACGCTAAGTCTTTCCTTTATACCCAACGTAACGTAAGAACTCTTCTCTTGTGATTGGACGCTTGCCTTTGTGACATCACTCGCAATGATGTCACAAAGGCAAGTGACCAATCAAGTGTAGTGTACCTGTATTGAGATGATCTTCGATGCTGTGCGTATAAGCGACGAGATTCTCGACGACGGCGTGAAGATCGTCGGGCGGCACGACGCCGAGTACGAGCGCCAACGAATGCGTCGTCTGCGGACTGATATCATTGTCGACGTACAATTTCGACGAAGCGTTGTAGAACATTTCGTTGAACGCCGAGCGCAATTTCGTCGCCTGGGCGCGATACGTCGTCGCGTCGTCGCCCTTTCCGAGTTTCTCCGCCATATAGGCGACTAGATCGAGTTGCATGATGAAATAGAAGGACGAAACAAGAGGACTCGAGTATCGGCACCCCGTGCCGCTTTGGCGACCGAACACCAGTCGCCATAGCGACTGTACGTCAATAACCCGGATTTAGGATCGACGCGAGAGCGAAGGCTCTCAAGATGCGCCCTTGATGCCGTCGTAGTACTGACTTACGACGCGAGTGTCGTCTAAAAGAGAAAACATAAGAAAGAAAATAATAATAAAGGCCGATTCACGTGACGTAACGTGACGTAACGTAACTTCCATATATAGTAAGCGAGAGTGATGTCACGTCACAAAGGCAAGCGTCCAATCAACTTACGCTAGTGTGAATCGGCTTTATACTAAGGATTGTTACCGTAGTATTTGTGAACCCAGTAGGGAATGACGGTGTAGGCGACGTCCCACGCGGGATCGGCCGGCAAACCGCCGTGATGATACCAGGGAACGCAGTCGGGAACTTCGCCCTTTCCGCCTGTCTGATTATACACGAATAACTGCGAAAGCGAGACGATGAAAGAAAGTCCTTGTCGTTTTTTTTTCTTTTACGCTTACCTGAGTGTCGCGGATGTCTTGAATAAATTTGCTATAGCTCGCTGCCATGTCGAAATTGTATATTGTGAATTCGGCGGAGAGTTGCGCGTCTCCAAGCCAACCGCGTCGCTCTCTCTGCGGACAGTCCGTCGGAATGCTAAGGAGAAGAAGAAGAAAAAAAGTCTGATTCTTTTAGGGGGGTATTTTTACCTTATGTAGTTGAAAGACTTGCGAAACGAGTGATGTGCTGGGCGCCGTTTAGTATGTCGTAATTTTCGCTGAATACGATGCTGCTCTCCTCGTCGACAGCCGAATGCACGAAATGAGATTTGAGCGAATCGTGATTAGGTGTGCCAGGAAAGCCCGTCACCTAAAAGATAAATAATTATTTTAAAAAAACGAGAAAACCTTGTTTGTTTACCTGAACGAAACGGAATCCGTAGTAAGTGAAATAAGGCTCAAAGTCAACAGGACCTGAACTCCCATCAAAAATATATCTTCAATAGAGAATATCTCTATTGGGGAGAAGAGTTTGTGGCCAGGGGATTTCTTACATGGTACGTTCGGGAGAGTTGCCATAGCGATGCTGAATAAAACCGTCTTCGCTCATCATTTCCGCGTGTACGATGGTCAAATTGGATCCGGCTGGACCAGACTGATCCAGATGGAGAGTACAGAAGCCAGCCTCAATTAAATTAACACAATAGCAAATAGAGAAGTTTTAAAAAAATGTCGTAGTCACTGTTCTTACCACGTTTTGGCCGAAATCGAAGACAAAAACGCCCGGCGCCGGTTCAGTAATATTTAATGCACTAAACGTATTGACTTTCTTTACTGGAGGCATGATGTGCGCCGAGGGAGTTCCCGTGGGTTCCGTTGCCAAAGCGACGGCATTAGCCCACCCGTCACTATGATGATAACCCTAGAAAAAAAAAATTCCCTAATAAAATTAATCTGATTTCTTTTCTACGCACGGGCATGTCCCATCCGGGAGTGGCATTTCTTGAATCGTAAGTCTCTCCGACATAGATGTCGTCCTGGACAACGGGACCGGAAATCTGCATCCACTTCTCATTCGACTCGACCATCATCGACGTTTTATCAGCAAACTGAACAATCATCAAAAAACGCAAAGATCGACCTCCAACCTTAACGGAAGGCTGAGAAAACCATCCTAGATAAATAAATAAATAAATAAATAAATAAATAAATAGTTATTAATTAATTAATATAGATTTTCTCACCGTGACCCAGTGTCACTGCCACTGCATTGGGACCCTCTCTCAGCATATACGTCACGTCGTGAGTGTCGTACAAGAGTCGACGTTCGAATGTGGTGAAAGCGCCGAGAACTTGATCTCCGACTCGCTCCCCGTTGAGTCGGAGCTGATAATAGCCGAGACCCAATATGTAGACGTGCGCCGCTGTGACGACTTGTCCGGACGAGACGTTGAATTCGTAGCGCAGCTGATTGCCCTTTTCGCCGTCCAACCAAGTCGACTTTCCCCAATCGGAAATTCCGAAATGAAAAGAGGCCATTTCGCTGAGAGGAGAAGGAGAATTCTGGTTATCCCAATATTGCACCTGGAGGAACATCCCAATCACATAGATACTCTCGTATTTTTTCCCCTTACCGTCCAATGATATCTCGTGTTTGGCTGAAGGGGACTCTTTCCATTCATTTCCACGTTTGTCGATCGATTCGACTTGACTGTGCCCGAATCCCATAAGATCTGGTCCGGATGAAGCGGTTGCATTGCGTTTGGACTGTAGACGACGATGCGATAGGCCGTTTGCACTTGGCCGCGATCCGCGTGCGCGAGTGCCCACGAAAATCTCGGCATCGGAGCGTCGATTGCAACGGGATTGTCGAGGTATTCGACGCGGAGGCGATACGGCGCGCCGGGAGCCGTCGAAGCGACGGGAAGAAGGAGTAAAACGAGGACGAAGCTCAACTGCATGTTTTGTCACGTGATCGCGAGCACGATGCGATCGTTCAATGAATTTTCACCGTCTAACTAGTCTATCAGCCAATTCGCTAAATCTACTCGTACATGCTAACGTAGAACGCATTAAAAATTCAGTCAAGACCATCGTAGCGAGGATATGACCTGTATCTTTTCCCACTAAGCAATCCATCCTAAAGAAACGTATGTATCTACCAAAGGAAATCGTTTTTTTCTTACTTGAACAGAGGGATCTCGGCTGTCTCCTATAAGAGCGTCTCGAACTTGCTCAGTGGGAGTCATTGCCGGTTTCAAGCAAGGAAATTCCATCAGACCGTTGTACATTGCCGTGCCAATGAGCAGAAAAGCAAAGCCGTCCACTAAAGAATATACACGACGTTGGCCACACAAGACCAGTGTAAAAAACGAGAACTTACATTGAACAAAGTCCCACCAATCGCATTGCTCTCCGAACTGCTTTGCTCCCGCGTAGAAAAGAATCAGTTCGACAATCCAGACGAGAATTGTTCTCAGCGCATCAATTAGAGTACGATGAACAGCTAAATAATTATTAATTAATTAATCTTATATAAGCACAAGGGGTGGCACCAGTCAGGGATTTCGTTACGGCTAAGCCGAAATAATTGTAAAAAGCAATGGAACACAGGTAGACCACTAAACACTCATAAAATTATTAACCTTCATTTATAAAGACGTCTTACGTATCATTGCAAGCAATTTTCCAGAGCTAATCATTTGATAAAAAGCATCCAAGCTAAAATTGGAATATTCGAATAGAAATCATCATGTAGTGTCTCTTGATTTTGTACCTGTCCTCGTACGGCTTGCCGTTCGGTCGAATGTGATACATTGCTGGCAACACAGCCTGTCAAAAAAAATACTTTCAATGATTTATTGTAGCTCGTTACAAAGATACATACTCCAGTCATCAAAATAACGCCAAAAAATCCTTCCATACCCACCACCTAGCTCAAGAAGTAAACTACTTTAATTAATTAATCAATAAAAAAAGTAAATACAAAACCTGCAAGGGATGAAAGCCTCTCTTCTTCAAAAAAGTCTCCTCGATGACCATCTGAGATGCACTCACAATCTGACTGCAAACGATGAGTATGATACCTAAAAAAGGCCCCGGATTTCTTTGAGAGAGAACGCGCGCATAAGGGAGATCGAACCGAGAATTGTATGCCAACTGGATTGCACTTGTTCCTGATTAAAAACATCGGAAAGTCCGACGCAACAGAGACCGAACTGTTATAGAGATTCGAAATTGAGAGGGGCACTTATTTAATTAAAAAAGGTGACGTACTACGACAGTCGAAATGCCCATCCAATGAATGCATCTCAACTTTCGCTTGAGAAAAATCACCTGAGAAAAGTTGGTGTAAAAAAATTCGAAACGTTGCGCTTTTCTCACTGATAAAAGACCGGTGAAAATGATGATGGAACCGCGAAGCATTTGCCACACGGAAGCGTTGACGTAGACGAGCCCAATTCCTTGGGGAGAGGAAAAATAGAAGGAAAAATATTGCGACAAAGTCTCACTGTACCGTACCGGCTAGCGACGTTCCAATCAGATCGCAGCAAGTGGGAATAATAAAAATCCAATGAAAAACCCTATAGAAGAAAAAGAAATAATAAATAAATTAATAATGAAGTGTCTTTACGGTGGACGTTTCATGAGGAGACTCCGATCTCCTCCTTCGTATTCAGCATTAGTGCTCATATAACGCTATGACAAAAGTGACGTCAGAAAAAATATTTTTTAAAGTTAATTAGGACTTCTTTCTCCTTCTTTCTTCTTCTTGATTCCAAGCATCGGTGCACGGCAAAGCCAAAAAGACACAATGACTCGCCTAAACGATGATCAAAATTCGAAAATGGCTCGCAGTTCGATTGGAGTCTTACCCACGAACATGACGAGCGTTTGAAACCATGGGTGATCGAATTGGTGTACTGTTCTTTGGGCTTTCGCTGAGAAATTGTATGCGACTCTGCAGATCATGTCTCTTTTCGTTTCGAAAAGGGAGCCCCGCTTCCGGCCTACTTGCAATCGTTCTGCGCCTTTTTCGATAGCGTGTTAATGGAGCCCGTTACGAGCATGCCGAGTGCAAGAACGATCTGCAATCGTGACAGTTTTGCCATGACGGAGAAAGTCAGCCAGTCACGTGACAAGACTGCAGTGGCCCGAATGATAACTAGGCGGGCTGCTCTCACACCTCAAGGGCCACCTCTAGCATTGTTTATTCGGACTATTACGATAGCTTTGCTTTTTGGAAATCATTCGTTTTTGATTGGGCATCAACGATGAACAGGTCACGGGACGCGCGCGCAACCGAAAGCCCGGATAAGCCAAAGGACCAATGTCAACAGTCTCAACGACGACGAGAACGCGCACCGCCGAGACGGCGGCGGCTTCGGTGCCAGCGTCGTCCGCCGCTAGCATGCGATACGACGCTCCAATCGCGACGGCGAACCGAAGCGACGGGGCTCCTGTCGTGCAGCGACTCGCCTCCGAGTCCGATCGAAGGGAATCGTTCGAAGAGACGCCGCTCTGGTGCGCGCTCTCGACCTACCTCATCTGGGGCTTGTACATCATCATCGCCTACGTGAGAACGTTCTTGGCGAAGATAGGCGTCGAGCGTGTAAAGCACAAAGAGGAAGCCGAGAAAAACACGAAGGTAGGGGCGCGCGAGGTTTCGTTCGTTCGTGCATACTTGGGAAGCCGCAATAAACCTTTTGCATGTACAAGCGATTACCCCTCTCCTTAATTAATCCCTTGTCACGTGATCATCGCCACAGTCTCTGATTGGACGTGTGCACGTGTGATTAGTAATCCGGGGATTTAGGGTTTCGTTCCGCTTTACGCGAGCTTTGAATCGACGTATACGTATTATATATATCGACGGATTCGTGACTGTTGGGATCGGCCGATAGCCAGTTGTGCTGGCGCGCGATTTGACGTGATGGAACGCGTGTCGGACGACCAGAATCGAACATACAAGTAGTAGAACTTGGACTCTCGTTCTTCTCTAAATTAAATATCTTATGAGTATAGGTTCACTGGAAGAAAAATCAATGCTATTAATCTTAGCTCCTATAATTATTTGGGTTTTGCTGAGACATCCGGTTCGTGCGCAGATGCTGCCATCGACGCTATTAAGGAATACGGTGTCTCGCCTTGTAGTAGCAGAAGAGAAGTTGGTAAGTTATTTATCCCATAGAATTTTTAAAAAAAATTACCTAATATGTTTATTTAGGAACATTGGCATTGCTGAAGGACCTTGAACGTATCGTCGCGGAATTTCTTCACAAGCCCGCTGCCATGGTATTTGGGATGGGATTTGGAACAAATTCGATGAATATTCCCGCTTTGGCTGGAAAGGTGAGTCTCACAGGGGAGGGGAGGGGAGAAGTCAGTTACACTGTATCTAGGGAAGTTTGATTATAAGCGACGAACTCAATCATTCATCTCTCGTATTGGGAATTCGTTTGTCCGGAGCAAAGGTCATGACCTTCAAACACAACGGTATTTTCAGAACGGAAATGAATAATATAATACTTGACGTACATCTAGACATGAAGGATCTCGAGGCGAAATTACGTCACGCTGTCGTCTATGGTCATCCGAGAACGCGCAGGCCCTACAAGAAGATTATAATATTTGTTGAAGGCGTCTACAGGTAGGAATTCAATATATCATTATTATTATTATTGATTTTTTCTTGTAGCATGGAAGGATCCGTTGTTCATCTAAAGAAGGTCGTCGAACTGAAGAAAAAATACAAGGTAGGGCCTCTTCTCCCCTTATTTATCCTCTATATCTCCATCTAGGCTTACATTTATTTGGACGAGGCGCACAGCATCGGTTGCATGGGCGAAAGCGGACGCGGAATAAGCGAGTATTGGGGCGTGGACACCTCCGACATTGACGTCATGATGGGCACGTTTACCAAGAGCTTCGGCGCCAGCGGCGGTTACATAGCCGCTAGTCACGTGATCATTGATCATCTTCGACGTCGTTCCCATAACGACGCCTACGCGACGGCGATGTCGGCGCCCGTTGCCGCGCAGACGTTGGAGTCGATGCGAATTATCATGGGGAAGGATGGGACGGACGAGGGGAAGCGACGCATACGGCAACTCGCTGAAAATACGCGCTATTTGCGACGTCGACTTATGAATATGGGATACAT
Organism: Oscarella lobularis; assembly: GCF_947507565.1. Lineage (NCBI taxonomy): Eukaryota > Metazoa > Porifera > Homoscleromorpha > Homosclerophorida > Oscarellidae > Oscarella > Oscarella lobularis. Next base: position 3,340,055 of record NC_089181.1, read on the forward strand.
TGTCTATGGGAATTACGATTCGCCTGTTATTCCCGTTATGATTTTTCAACCGTCGAAAATACCGTAGGGGGAGATTTATTTATTTATTTATTTATTTATGTTATTGTTTTTTTTTTGGATAGATTGTTTTCGCGGACGCTTCTTGAGCGGAATATTGGCGTCGTTGTGGCCGGTTTTCCCGCCACGTCGATTATTACGACCCGGGCTCGATTCTGCATGTCATCAGCATTGACCAGAGAAGCGTTGGACGAGGTAAGCGCGCGGAACAATGTAGAAAAGGGATGGAGGGAGGGAGCGGGGTTTTTTTTAGGCGCTTGGTGTTTTGGATGAAATTGGAGATACGATGTTGCTGAAGCAGGCGTCCAAACGAGACTTTTGAACTTTTGGGAGACAGTGACCACGCCCTTTTCCCCCCCTTTCTTCACGTATACTATCTCTATTTCACTCTTATTGTGTAAGCCACGTGTATAAGATGCTAACTATGAAGTGTGAAATGTAGAATAGGCCCCCTCGCATGCTGTTCTCTTTTTAGTTTTCGGATCTTTCCTGTCGCATTCCCTCTTTCATGACGTCGGCGACGCAATTGTAAACGAATGTCCACGCGTCGCTGATCGAAGGCGTCCAATCGTCGCCGTTTGCCTTTTCGATCGCCGAAAGAAGCGCTTGACCGACGATCTAGAAGAGAAAGTGTACAATGAATGAAATGGGGGAGGGCCCCCCCCCACTTCTCTCTACGTACGTCAAAATGGGGATCTTGGATGTTCCACTTGACGTGCTTTGCGCCGAGCTCGAGAAGAATAGGGGTTAACGAGTCGATATCGTCGATTTCGTCGACAGCAGCGCCGACCGTTTCCATGACGCCGAGCGCGTGCTTTTTCACCGCATCGTGCTTCGGCAGTTCTTCACGTGGCACGTCGCGAAACGGCGCGAAGAGCTGCTGGGCTTCGGGAGCAATGTCGAAAATTCTAAACGAGCTCCTAATCAGTAATGGGCTCAGTGGGAGGGAGGATTGATGGAATGCACGCAATGTCGTTACTTAGGTGAACAAAGGGACCCTAATTACATCAACTAAAGGTACAGTAATGGTTTTGGGACGACGAGAAAGTCGCTTTTTTTCGCGTGTGTGCACGAGAGTGTAGATATTCTCGAGGCTCGCGTACGCTAATTTTATGCGGTGGTGGGAGTCAGCTCGAAACCGGCGAAACTATATCGCGCCCACCTTCGTCGTGACTACGCGCAGCTGCAACGTGCAACTGTACAGACACGAGAAGTCTCAGGTGGGCGATGGCACGTCAAACGCTATTCATTTTGCGGACAACTCCCTTACTTAACGAAAAAGGCGACCCCGTTGCCTTGCAAGTCGCGAGCAACGACTTTCCACGTCTTTCGAACGGCCTCGACTTGACTCTCGCTGAGAACACGACGTTGGACGCGATTTTCATCGACTCCATTCTGCTTTTTCTTCTTTCCACCACCAATGTTTCCCATATCGGAACGCACAGTAAGAAATAGACGGAGACAAAAAAAAACCGAGAGGGTCTGGTCTGAACAGAGCCAATGACAACATGTAGTGAAATAGACACTTCCCTTCCGCCCTCGCATGCGCAACCCAATTTCCCACATGTTAATTTATTTAATTCGTAGGTCGTCAGGACAGTCGGGCTGACGAAAGGGATGAGCCGCTTGGAACGCTTTGTGAGTCGAGAGCGTCTCATCGATGCGACAGATGACGGGGAATTTAGACAGATCGACTTTGAATCTAATAAGACATGATGAAGGTGAGGGGGAGCGCGCTTAGAAGTCACCGTTTTGCGTTGGCTATCTGAGGAATCAAGCAAATATCAGCCATCGTAATCTAATAGGAAGATATGTTTCATTAATTAATTAATGCCCTCTACATGGAAAGTCCCACCTGGTCACCCACGCAGTATGCACCGCTTGTTTCTTTTAGTAGGGCTTCCAAGCCTAGAATGCCCATATTAGGTAAGGCTAAAGCACTGCACTGCGTGGGGTCGCCAACTTTGAAAGCCCGCGTCGATCCAATGACGTCCCCATTCCATTTTCTTTTCATCGCCCACGTAGCTCAGAACGCGTAGGTTCTATTCGAAGATCATTAGGGACGAGAACAATAGTACTTGCTACAGTACACCTGAATGGGTTGGATATCAGAGGCAATCATATCTGATATTCTTCGGACCTAACAAACAAAGTGACCACACCCCCTCTCTAACTATAGACTGTACCACTGCACGGTTGTAGGCATTGTCTCGCGGTAGGAGAGCCGGGTTCGGTCTCGTTTCGTCGAGATATTCGATGATAGCTAGCTATTGTTTTTTTCTCTCGTAAAATCGCTTACGTTTCCAAGTTGCCCCTCTCTCTTACCGACTGAGCGAGATTGTGATCGTCGATGCGAAGCAAGGGAACCGTTCGAGACGGGTTCAAGGCCATGTACTCGTCCGAATGCTGCGAAGCGATTTTTTAATTAAGAATGCTTATGTTTTCTCTTGCCTGTTCGCCGCCGTTCTTTAGAAGATGTATGGGACGATATTCGTAGTCGATTTCCTTCAAATTCAGCGCTACGACCGAGCAAAGGGGAACTTAGAAGGGAATTTGGGGAGGAACACTCGTTGTTTTTACCGATTCGAACTCGCCACGAGCACGAACTTCGGAAGTAGGAATAGAGAATTGGCTAAAGGAGCGGCGCGCAAAGTTAGAGGCGAACGAACAGTGGACCTTTGTTACTTTGGCCATCTTGAGTCTAGGGGTAAATAGTCACGAGGTATTTTTTATTAATTAATGCGAGACAGCTCTAGTAACGCAAAGCCAATTGTCGTTTTCTCCCGGAAAATGCCAATTGTTTTCGGTCCATTGAGTAATGACGTCATGAAGTTGACGAGGCTAAAAAAATTAAATTTTTATTTAAATCGGTCCCTCCTCCCCAAAAAAAGAACTTTTACCTGAAAAACCGGTCTATTGTCCTTTTCAAAACGTCGTATGGTCACTTGATGACCTCTCTGCCACTTGAGAAAATCGTCATAAAGGGGGCCTCGATACAATTGACGATGATCTCGCATGAGATCATTGCTGACCAACTCCACGTCGAGACCCCCGTATAGAGCAGCATAAAGAAAGAAATAGTCGTCCGCTTGCCTACAAGTAGTCAGAGAAAATAGAATCAAATTTATATTTTATAGTTGGCAAATTGCCTGTTTCCTATGAAATAAACGCCGGCGCACTTTTCCGCAATACGTCGAAGAGGTTCGACATGACGTCGATTCTTTTTCAAATGATCGCGAAATATGACGATAGTTCGTTTACCGATTCGCCGATAGTGCTCAACCACACCATGAACCTAAAGGCGACGCAATTACGTCACGTTATTCCATATATGGTAAACGAGAGTGATGTCACAAAGGCTAGCGTCCAATCAAGCGTTCTTAACTCGTGATTGGTCGCTTGCCTTTGTGACATCACTAAAGGAGGAGGGACACTCTCTTTCTCTATCTAAACTGACCAGCCACACGTCAGTGCCCGTTTGAAAAAAGTGCGCGACGTTGAGACCGTCGACGACGACGTCGCACGAACCGATTTCGTTCATCCACGTTTTGAAGTCGCGCACTTGTTCCGGCGATGGCGCCGTCAAGTTCTTCTCCTTGAGAAAACGGCTTAGAGTCGGCGGAAGTAGCGATTGCAAGGCGGCGAGACGAAATCGGCAACTGGAGAGCTGCTGGTGCCACAATTTGTTCTCGTCCTCGTAAGCCAGTTTGGATTCCAAACGAGCTATTCTCTCTTTCACTGCTTCTATCTTTGTTGTGACTTTATCGATTCGAGAATCATTTCCATTTTCGAATGCTAGTTCTCCTGGCTGTGAAGTGGCTTCTGATTCGAAGCCCGCTAAAAGCGATGCCGTTTTCTTCACCAGTGCCGCTTTTCTTTCGGGCGGAAGCTCAATGGACTCCAAAGTAAGTCCGCAAGCTTGACAGGATCCACTATACAAATGATACTGGACTTTACAGTATCATAAATATAAACACTGACTCGTTATTAATCCGAGTTTCAACAGCATTCATTTTTTCTCTGAGAGGAGACACGTGATGTGAGACGAATCTATGTACCCTCCCATCGTTACCTAAGAAACCACTGTTTCAAACTTGCGAGTGTTTGCGACGGCAAACGTCTTTCCGACGCTCGAAAATCTTCGCCGAGTTGGGCGATGCTTTTACTATTCGTCGTCACGGCAACGAGCGCTGCCAGCGCGTCGCCGTCGGGAAGCAAATCGTATTCGGTTCTCATTTCGTCGTGGAGCCGATGGCTCTCGTTTTCGCGCCCCAGCTGAGCGGCGCAGCCAATCAGCGCGTTGTACGTTCGCGCCTTCGGTTCGACGTGCGCGCGCATTTCTGTCAGAACGCCGACGGCCTCGTCGATTCGTCGAGCGCGCGCGAGACCGGCGACGAGATTCGTGTAAATCGGCTCGTCCGGCTCGATCGACGCGAAGCCGCGACTCGCCTTGACGCGCAACATCGCGTCGACGCGTTCGTGCTTGCCGAACAGGTAGAGAAGCGACGAATAGCTCGCTGACGAGAGCTGAACGCCGTCGCGCTCGATTTCGTCGAATAACTGCGTCGCACTCTCGACGTCATCGTTTTTGCAACATTTACCTATTAGGGAAACATACGGCGACGTGCTTAGAAAATCGACTGAGCGACGAGCATGCAAAATCCAATCGAATAATCTCTTTCTAGAGCGGAGAAGCATTAGTTACGTTTGTCGTAGCGTGCGTTAACGTTGATCACTACATTCGAATATTCGATGATTTCCACGTGGAACGCGTTCGTATTTCTACTGGTAGTCATTCTTACGCTTCGAACGCGTCTTCATCGCATAGAAGAACCGCCGCACGTGGCGTAAGGACGCGATCTCGAACGTTTCGCGTGTAAAAAAGCTCGTAGATGGGACGAAACGCATTTCGGAAAACACGCGAATTTCTATCTAAACCGAACATTTTTCTTCGACGTTCATCCGCCATTAGGAAAGGTATTTCGACGCGAGAGTAAGAAAATATTTCTATTTTTTCGATTATTGTGGACAGATGCTTCTCGCATTGGCCGGTTACGTCACAAATTACAACGGTTCGTTCGAGTTCGACAAGCCAGGCGACCAATACGGCGATCACAACTACACGGGAATGAGAACGGTACACGAGATCCGGTCTAAAAAAATTCAATAAATTTAATTATGTATTTTAGTTCTGTGCTCTGATTGGATCGACTGTTGTTCCGTCTGCATATTGGAGTGTCTACTTGCTGACTGAGTCGGTCACTGCTGCATTTATTGCTTCGATTTTGATTATATTTGGTGAGTTTTGTGTGACTGTGTCCTGGGGGGGGGGGGGATTTATTTATTTATTTATTTATTTATTTTTCAGATACGGGAACGTTGACGTTGTCGCAATATATTCTACTTGATCCTATGCTTATGGGATTTATTGCCTTTTCTACGTGCTCTTTGACGTTCTTTCATCGATACAGGAACAGGTTATTAATTAATTAATTAATAGTCACGCGATGATTTATTTATTGATTTTTTAGAGAACATTGGTTTTCGATTTCCTGGTGGTTTTGGTTGGCAATGACCGGATTTTTCTTGTCATGTGCCTTTAGGTAATTTGTCCACGAATGCCGCTTGCTTATTGGTTGATTTATACAGTGTCAAATTCGTTGGTCTTTTCGTTATTCTTCTCGTCGGATTCTACGTCATTTGGGACCTTTGGGATCTCATGGGAGACATGAAAAATTCATTAGTACCAAAAATCACACTTTGTATTATTTTATTAATTAAATTTTTTAGACCGTTATTGGACTTCATTTTCTGGCTAGAGCCACTTGTTTAATTGTCTTGCCGGCTATGATCTATCTCGCCTTTTTCGCCGTACATTTTCATATTTTAAACAATAGGTACATATGATAAATAATGTAAAAGCAATTTTTTCAGTCTTTTTAATAAAGCGGACCTGGTGACGCTTTCTTCAGTTCCGCATTTCAATCGACTCTAAAAGGAAATGAATTGTACAATAGCCAAGTTCCCGAATGTATTCAAATCCTTTTTAAATTAATATTAATTAATTAATTAATTAATTAATGAAGATGTTGCTTATGGATCGATGATAACGCTGAAAAATCATCGCTCCGGCGGCGGACTTCTTCACTCGCATTATCATCTTTATCCGGAAGATGTTGGCGTTATGCAACAGCAGGTGAAAAATCAAGAAAACTAATAATTGGTTATTAATTAATTATTGATTAAGATAACCGCCTATTCGCATAAGGACGAAAACAATTTGTTTCTAGTGAAAAAAGCCGAGATTGACTTAGGTATTAGAAAAAAACAAGTATAGTGGACTTTGTTAATTAATTCTTTCTCTAGATCCTGATTCGCCGGTTGAGTTTGTTCGAAGTGGGGACAGCATTAGACTAGAGCACGTGGCGTGAGTTCCATTAATTAAATAGATAATAATAATAATAATAAATTAGGCTAGAGCACGTGGCGTGAGCCCCAATAAATAGATAATAATAATTACTTAATAGAACGAAACGGAATGTTCACAGTCACGTGGCTCAGGCTCCTCTGACCGTTCGACATTTTCAAGTGACCGGATACGGAGAGGTAGCAAAAGAGAACACAGCCAGTCTCCATCCGGGTTTTTTTCTTATAAATAGAATGGGACCGGCGATGCGAACGATTTTTGGCGACTTGAAGTCATCGACGGTCAAATGGGCGATCTCATTCGAACGGTTCATTCGCTCATTCGTCTTATTCACGTGAACGTCGGCTGTGCCTTGCATTCTCATGACAAGCAACTGCCCAAATGGTAAAAGGGGAAATAAAATAGAATCCTTTATAATTAATTAATTAATTAATTAATTAAAGGGGGTGGGAGCAATTGGAAGTGACGTGTAATCCGGTCGTTCGCGATTCTAATAATCTGTGGAACGTGGAGGGTCACGTGAACGATAAACGTGAGATTTCGATGCATTTTCGCTTAATTAATTAATTAATTAATTTTTTCAAAAGTGCCGAAAGGCAACGTGAATTTTTTTAAGCCGTCGTTTTTTCAAGCGGTCATAGAAGCGCACAAAATAATGACTCAAGTAAGGGAGAGACGCGTTTCCTTTCCCCCTCCCTTCCCCTACACATACATACATACATACTTACAAGGTGAACAGTAATCTCAAGCCAAAAGAAGGCGAAGTAACTTCGAAACCTTGGCAATGGCCAATCAATTATAGGGTAGAAATCATATAGTTAGAACCCCAAGAGTATTTTTTTAAAATCGTGTACAGGGTCAACGTTTCTCCGGATATTTAGCGGATTCTTTTCGCGTCTACCTTCTCGGAAATCCAGTAACAAGCGTTTCCTATTAATTAATTACAATTATAGATAGATATTCTCAAAGGTTGTCTTCTGGGCGAATTTGTCGTGGATAGTTGTATTTTGCGCGTTGTTTTCCGTTCGAGCTGTCGTTCTACAGCGCGGCTATCGCGAATCGTCCGACGTCAAACGTACGGCGAAAAATCCCCGCTTAGTTTTATGACGTTTTCTGTAGAGTATAGAGATAGGATGAGCTTTGCCGCGTTGTTCTTTCTTCTCGGCTGGTTTCTGCACTATTTTCCCTTTTTTCTAATGGGACGCGTGCTCTATTTTCATCACTACTTTCCGGCGTTTCTGTACAATTCAATGTTGACGGGTAATCATTTATAAAAAGACGTTTTTTTGTTGGTAACTGTGGGGCGTAGGCGTAGTTGTTGAATTTGTGCTGAAAAGCGTCAGTAAAGTCGTCACTCTGTGGTCCAAACAAAGGCACCACGAGACGATCGTCTACTTCACTCTTCTAGGGCTATTTGTAGCTCTTCTGACACAGAGGTACACTGCGAATAATTAGCACGGGAATTGTACGATAATCGATGCTAGTTTCACTCTATTCTCTGGGCTTTCGTACGGCATGGAAGGTCCTCTAAGTGACAATCTTAATAGCACGATGTACGGACTCAAGTGGATGGACTCGTGGGAATTTTAGATTATTGATTTATTAGAGTAGATTGGCACGTTCTAATTAATTATGAAATGATGTGTTCTAGAATGCCTTGCCGTATCAGATGCTCGCAATGAGAACGTCTTAGGTAATGCTAGAATTCTAATAATTAAAAGGGATCTCTTTATCTTCTTCTTACTTGGGAATTCTTCTTTAGCAAAATCACAGTCCCGTCTTCCGTTTCGAATTCCCCGTAGTCAATCATACAGCGAACCTTTTAGCAATAATAATTATTGCCGTTACATAATTGTTAGGCACCTCAATAAATAGGCTTTTTGGAGGTTTGGTATCCTACAGAAAAAAATAGATCTAATACTATTGTAACAGCATGTAATGACGATTTACTTGCGTCAAATCGAGGCCAGTGCCTCCAATTGATCTCATGTAGCTCGCCAGATTTCTACTGTATTTATTGAACCATTGCAACTGGGTACACAAAGCAGAGTTAAAGCGGGATTTAAGCCAGTGATAGAGTACTTCTTGCTCGTGTAGACAGAGCTGGATTTCGCGGGGAAGTACACTGCTAAAATCCCATCTCAAGTCGCGAATGCGTGTCATTCGATTGTAGCTAATAATAAACGCGCGCTATACGCAGTTTTATTAGAAGGTATTGCGACTACATGTATGCTAATAGACAACGCTGGTTTCGTTCTAGGCTTGCGTGTCTCAAATGAATTCCTACGTAGAAGCCGGGTTTTCCTTCGGCTGCCGCTTTTCTGCAGTTCATCTTTCGATAAATAGAATAAGGTAGGGATTTTTTAGTACACGTCTTTTTGATTTTGATCGAATAAGGCTTTCATTTCGTCGAGAACTTGTCGAACGGCGTCTTCCTACACGAAAGCGTTGATTTCTCCAGTTCTTTTGTTTTGTACTTGCATTGTAAGGGGGAAGAGTTCCGTCGGTGCTTCTCTGCAACTCTCGAAGCAGTTCTAGGGCGCGTTCTCCGAACATTTGGCGCACGATGACGTCGCAATGCGCGCGTTATCTCGCTAAAGCAAACAGCGATGCCACGCCGCCGTGCAGGGAAAGAAAGCGGCTCCAAAGAGGTTCGCAGGCAAGTTTTTCTAACTTGTTTATCTACTCGTGCTTTTTCAAGGTTCACCACCATCATCATCACCATCATCACCACGAAACCAAACGGTAATTTGCTACTTTGACCAGCTTCCTCTAATTTCGCTTTCATTAGCAATGGGAAGCGATCAAAGTGCACTTGTCTGCGCGCGTTTCTCATTATCTTAGCCACAGTCTACGTTGCCTGTCTGCTTGGCATCAAATTCTCGAGAACGATCCAAGACGGCGTTGTCTATCTTCACTGGCGTAAGATCGACGTCTGATTGAAGTCGTCTGAGACTAGCTTCCGCTTTTTGATTACCAGTTAACCTGCCCTTCTTCCACAATCTATCGAATCCTGATGAATTTTACGGTCTAGAGAAGGCTCGTTCGTTTCACCTGCCTCTCGCATCAGGAAAAGGTCACATTGGCGTATGGTAAGGCTAAGAGCAGTTTTGCAGGGGGCCAAACCGACAATCCGTCTCCGTATTAGGCACATTCTGCCTAATGATCCTTATCGTTCGATGTCGGCGCCGCAGACGGATAAGCAATTCGACGACGCCCTCGCAAATGGTCAGCCGGTCATTATGTACATGCACGGAAACTTAGGATCACGGTATCGATCATCATTAGTTGTTCTGCTACATTTATTGAGAAAATGCATGCGTTGTTTCTAGGGGGACATATCACAGGATACGTCTATATCAGGTAAGTCTACAGATGGATTGATCTACAATCTGTCACATTTAATTAAGAAATACTTGCCCCTCCCACACCCCTTCCGAAAAAACCGTACTCACGACGAATCAAATTTCTTCATTCCCCTCTGTCGTACGATTTCCATTTTTCCAATAAGCGGCGACTCGGTTTTTTTCACGGCGTCCGAGCTGGCACTCTTCACCATGTGATAATATTGTATTTGCTTGCGCTTGGGACACGGGCTAAACGTGTGCTGGGGTCGCGGTGGCGGCGGCGGCGCATCGGGCGTGAGAACCGAGTCGACGGATACGGTGGCGCGCGCGCGCGGCTCATACATGTAAGCGCGCGTGCGCGCCGTAATCAAATCATCGCACGACTGAGTAGAAGTCGGAAACGAGAGATTTACACCCGAATCGCTTTGAGTTTTTTCTTTGAGACCGAACGTGGCGGTGAACACGTCGTCCGGCATCGACGAACTTTGACTGGGTGGATGCGGCGGAAAGCGCGCGCGTCCAGCGGGGTCGGGTGTCGACGAGCGTGGGGCGTGGCGCGCGTGGTCGAGCACGTGGCACTGCCAACTATGCTGCCCCGTGTTTCGGCTTTGCGTGCCGCAGATAGAAACGGACGCCGCTCGACGCACAATGTCCTGATAGAGGCGTTGCGCGGCGCTCGCGCCCGATCCCATAGTTAGGAAGACGGGCGGTGCGGTGATCACGTGATCACCGCACTGACACTGCTGTAGCCATACGAGCGGGCCGCTAGCGCCAAACGAATGAAGAGCAGCGATGCTCCAACTGCGCGTGCTCATGGCGTCGATCGGATTGACAAGCACGATGTCTCGTACTGTCAACTGAAGCGTCGCATCCTTGGGTATGACATCGAGAGTGGACGTGGTTTGAACGTGAAACGTAGTTCCTGAGGTGGAAGTTTAGGAGTTATAATTAGAGAAAGGAGGCGTGTCTGCCCCTCGAACCTTTTCCGAGCGCTTCCCGCAGTTTAGCCATCCACACGACTTTTTCCTTATGCGTCGGCGCGACAAAACGAAAGCTTTGTCGATTTTCGTCGGTCAGCGTAAAACCGTTCTTGTAACTCGACGTCAGAGTCGTCTCGGGATTGAGAAGAAACACGCCGCGCTCGCGTTTGCGGTTGTCGCGACGGTAATAGTGCAGAGCAAAGATTGGCTCCTAAAAGCAGACACGCAACGTCAACGATGCATATATGGACATGTCGCTTTGCAGCCAAGTTGTTTTGATAGTACCCACGCCCTCGATCCCTTCCCCTCCCGGGTCCCTCTTAGTCTACGTACCATTTGCGGCGTCAAACTGTGCATCATGACAACCCATCGTCTCTTGTTGCCCTAAGGGAAGCAAAAGTTAGGCGTCCAACTTCTTTCTTTTTCTTTTTTGTGGTGTCTTTGCACCTTTAGAATGTGTCGCTTCACTGATAGATAGCCTTCGTGGATGATTTGAACTTGAGCCTGATCTTGGTCCATGGTTTGTGTGCGCGTTCTTAGTGAGTCCGATCTTTACGCTCGAGTGGTCGTGCTCGTTATGAGAACCGAGTCGCACTTTCGGTCTATATAGCACGGCGGGTCACCCCTTTTCCTGTGTTACGTAACCCGTGTGGGATTTTCCCTTAGCTTCCTCAGTTAGACACGCCTACGAGATGGGTTTTCTCTTTTTAGCTGCTATCTTCCCTCGGGAGTCATGTTCTCTCGCTCGATTATCAGGGTTTTGGTGATTCTACTGGATGGCCAACGGAATCGGGTTAGTTCCTATATAAATAAAGGAGGAGGTCCTGGGGAGGGAGGTACGTGTTTACTTTTTTTCCTCCCCCTTGAGGAATGGCTGATGACGGTCGAGTGGTATGGGAATGGGCACGAGAGCGAATACGCAGAAAAGGGGGGCCTACGTATATATGGGGCCACTCTCTCGGAAGCGCGTAGGTTGAAAAATGCATTTTCTCTTTGTGTCCGGGTGCATGTACACCCTAACAACCTGTATTGTAGTGGTGCCACGTTGCTAAGCAAGCAACTCTGCGAAACAGGTATCTGCTTTAGCTCAGGTGTAATCGCGGCAAACTGTATCTATACAGGATCATCATCGCTTTCGGGGCTCATTCTCGAAGCGCCGATAACGAACATAATAGACGCCGCTATGAGCCACCCCTTTAGCTATCCCTTTCGGTATCTTCCCTTTTTTCGCGACTACGTCATCGGAAGTCTTCCAGAAAAATTTGACTCCCTTAGCAGGTGTTTGCGGTATTGCTTTTTTCGATTATAATTAAGCGATCACGTTTTCTTAGAATATCAAATTTGACGTGTCCTATACTCGTCTTGCACGGATCTAGAGACCAAGTTGTTCCTATTGATCACGGTCACAAGGTAAGTTGCTCCGCGAGTCTACTTTAATTAATTAAAACGAGGGTCTACTTTCTCATTCCAAGATACATGAGGAGGGCGTTCGGACAGGTCGATCGATCACGTTCCACGAATTTCCGGACGCTGGACACAAGACGATAAAAGACGATCCTAACGTTGAAACTATCTTGAGGTAAAATAACGATGATGATGATGATAATGGGCCGATCGAGACTCTCTTTTTCGTTGCAGACATTTTTTCGACCTTACGAAGCCAAAAATAGATTGAACTTCGCACTTCCTGCTCTTCACCGCATGGCAACCGGGGGTGTATGTTTATGCGGGGGCGTGGCGCTTTTTTGCGCAGGCGCTATGGGGAAGAAAAGTCGACGTCCTCGACAGAAAAGCGCAAAGCAGACCTATAGGCCCGATCCAGACATTGTTAAGCTCGTAGATGGACTTCTGAAAGGTGAGGCTCCTTTAGAGGGACCCCCGGCACCTCGACTCGCATTCGCGCTCCAGCGTGCGTGGAAGCGACGAAACGAGAACCGCCAAAGACGCCGAAGGAGCAGTGGGACGATTTCGTCGAAATACGAAAGCATTTGGACGAGCTCGAAGCGAAGCAAGGGACAGAAGCGGAAGATGGTAAGAAAAAACGTCGAAATCGTCGTCGCGAAGTTCGAATGCAAGCGTAGGACTCGATGAGAGGCCGGCGCGATCGGAATGCGTCGCGCCGTTTCGCGATTGGTTGACGGCGAACGGAGCGGAAGTGCAAGACGTAAGTTCATTAATAATAATAATCATCCAAATGATTTGTTTCCAAGGTTACTTTTGAAGAAATTCCCGGACGTGGATTTGGTGTCAAAGCTCTAAAGCCGCTTGAAGTACACTGTACATACAGGAATGATTTATTTTAACGAGTGACGTCACTTTTATATAGAAACATGAACTCTTTTTCTCTATCCCATATAAATTGATGATGACAAGCGTTTGCGTGAAAGAATCGTCTCTAGGTGAAAAATATATAAATTACTATTGATTTCTTATTTATTTTTTTTCAGGTCCTCTCGTGAAAAATGATCGACTGCTACAATCGCTACCTAGCGCCGCTCTTTCGCTGTATCTTCTCGCCGAACGCTGGAATCCGGACTCATTTTGGCGACCCTACATCGACATGCTACCCAAGATGTACACAATTCCCCTCTTCTATAGCGTTGACGAGGTCCGGATGCTCGAAGGAAGTCCCGTCTATTTGGAAGTGCTGAATCAGAATCGATCCATTGCACGACAATACGCGTATCTGCATCAAATGATCTATAGTCACCCGGATGCAAAAAACGTCGTTCTATCGCAGAAACCGTTTAATTACGTTGATTTCAAGTTAGGGGGAGGGGAGGGAGAGATCCCTTTGTATATTTGGGGTTTTTTCTTCTTAGATGGGCTGTTGGTAGCGTTTTGACGAGACAGAATAGTATACCCATACGGGACGGTGATGCTGGCTTTTCTATTGGACTCATTTCGGCGTGGGACATGTGCAATCACGCCAATGGAGCCGTAAATCATTATAATAGATAAATGAATATGTATAAATCGTGTTCTTTCTCGCGGCAGATCACGACGGACTACAAGGAAGAGGAGAAGGCGTGCAAATGCTATGCTATGAATGACTATGAAGCGGGATCTGAGGTACAGTAGCCCTTCTTAGATACGCGCTAGCAACGCAACGTAACTTCTCTTTGATTGGCCACTTGCCTTTGTGACATCACCGCTCTCCTTGACCATATTTGGATTAAGTTACATCCCTCTTCTCTTGATTAGTTGCTTGCCTTTGTGACATCACCACTCTAATTTAATTACAGGTGACCATGTTCTATGGGACGAGAACGAACGCGGAGTTTCTTCTCAATCAGGGTTTCGTCTACAAAGGCAATGAACACGATCGAATGAGACTCAAACTCGGTCAGTCGCGATAGTATAGGCGCTAGACAGTCTAATTAATTATAATATTTATTTATTTATAAGGAGTCAGTAAGAATGATTCGTTGTTTGCCATGAAAGCCGAGATACTTTCGCGTCTGGACATTCCAACGTGAGAAAAACGAAAAAACTTTTAATTAATAACTGACTCTGAATTTTTAGGTCGGCAATTTTTTATATCTACGACTCCGTCGCTGCGCCGTTCACGTCCCAGCTAATGGCATTTCTTCGCGTCTTTTGCATGACTCACGGTGCGCGTTTCCGTTTCCCGCCTTGAAAACGAAACTGTGACGCCTTCTGACCTGTGTAGATGAACTGAAAGCGAAACTTCAGGGTTCAGAGGAAGTCGTTCAAATGCTGATGGGTCCTCGTGGGATCGTGAACTTTGAAAACGAAACCAAAGCGCTGGATTTCATACAGACACGGTTAGTAGCATTTTTAATTATAAATTAATGTATTTATTTATTTTTCTATCAAGGTGTTTGCTCTTGTTGAAGCAATACAAGACATCAATCGAGGTAAGGAAATAATTAAGAGTATTTTTTAATTAATTAATTAAAAGGAGGACAATGCGTTATTGGCTAAAGAGGAAACGTCGATTTCTTCAAAAGAAATTGCCAAGCTGCTTATCGGTGAAAAGACCGTCTTGCATCAAGCCATTTCGTTTGTAAGAGCTCAAAAGGAAGCGTTGGAGTCATATTACAAAGCGAGACAAGAGGATGAAGCGAATTCAAAATAACTAACGGAAATTCTAATTGAAAAGAAATCAATCATTATTATTATTAATCGTTATCGTTTGGTTTCTTCGCGCAACGAAGGTACATAGTGGCTAATTTTTTTTGAACGTCATCTTGCCTTCTTCCGGGAAACGGGTGACGCGTCGTAATAATCGTCTTCTCGTCGGCTCTCTGCTCTTTCGACGGCGCGAATCGTTGTCGCGATGAGGTCCCCGTACCACCACCAAGCGAATCGAATGGCAAGGAGTAGAGCGATGAGAAGCGCGACGCTGAAAACGCAAAGAGACACTTGAAGACGGGCGTGCGGATCGTCCCAGTCCGGTGGACCGTCCGAGAACCAAAGGTAGTGGACAAGGGTGTCGAATCCAGTTGAAATGCAATCTGAATTGCTGCACATTTTGGTTTTTGAATGTTTGCTTAGCGCGCGCTCTCACTAACTTGCCGCATGCGTGTTTCGAGCCATGGGCGATCGGGACGAAGAAACGGGCTCGAAAGAGGAAGCTCTCGGTAGTTCACTTACTCAAGTTGTTGCCTTTGATCGAGACGAGAATTCTCTAGACAAATCGGGAGAGAAAAGAAAACGAAAGCACAGTGCCGAAGAAAAAGACGACCAAACGCAGGTATCTCTTCATTCTCCACACGAATCACAACAGAAGACGTTTCTTCAATAGGAGACGCATCCTTACCAACAATATCTAGACGAAAAGACGAAGAAAACGAATCAAAAAGTGAGAAATAATTAAAACATCACGTGACCATATAATTTTTCTCAGGACAAATCAGCATCATCTAAAGGAGAAGAAGATAGCGCTGCTTCGACGGCGACAGCTTCCGCGTATCCGGTGTCGTTGACTGGTTCATGTCCCACGTGTCATTCCGCCGATGTTACATATATTATTGTCACGCCCAAGGGTGAAGAAGACGCCGAGCTACCTCCTCTGTTAGAAAAGCTCATAGAGAAAGGCAGAGCCGTGAAAATGAATGAGCCCGATAGTGAGACCATTTGATTAAATAATTAATTAATTAATATTTTTTCTTAGCGAGTCAAGAAGTCCCTTCGTTTCAGTGCGTCAAATGTGGCTATGGATTCAATCTCGATTGGACGGCAACGAGCTTGGAATCCATATTCAATGTGACGTCAGAGGGCGAAGATAAACTCCCAATCGCAACAAAGCCAACAACAAAGCCATTGGAATCCGAAACCAAGCAGAAACCGGAAGTAGTAGTGCCAGTGTAAGATTAGGAAATACTGTATGGGTCATCGTGTCACGTGACTATTTATCCTTAGTCCTGACGATGAAGCTTCTTCTTCTTCTTCTTCTTGGTATGGGCAAGCTGCATACGGGCAACAAGCGGAGGCTGCTACATCGACTTATCCACAGTTCACTAGACAATATGAAGAGTATAATATCCCCGGGAATTTTAATGTTTTGACAGGGAAATTCCAGCGTTTGTCTAACGATCAACATTGGACGGATAGGGGACTTCCCACTGATCGAGATGCAAGGCAACTCGCTCATTTCATGAACGTCAATCTCGTGGATCAGGAACCGAAGCGGAAGCAATTTAAACCGACGGCGAAGCAGATTCAACGATTCAAGAAGGAGAAGGAGGAGAAGAAGAGAAAGAAATTGCTTCAAACATACGCGGATTATTGAGAAATACACTCTTGTTGTGACGTCATCGCGTAGACACTGTACTCTAATAAGTATCACATGATCTCCACTTGGATTACACTTGTGACGTCATCTAGGTAATTAATTAATTATCATATGATCTCGGGTTCATTGATAATCTGATTATACTTGTGACGTCACGTAGGCTCTAGTTATCACGTGATCTCCACGCGGATTATTGATTGGTTACTCTTGTGACGTCATGTAGGTAATTAATTAATTATCACATGATCTTTGATTACACTTGTGACGTCATGTAAGCTCTAGTTCTTCTTCTAATCTCTAGTCGTGAATGTCTTTACTTTTTCCGGGGCACGATTGATCCATGTCTTCAACATCTGGATTATTATATAAGATAAGTCCATGTTTATTAATTATTTATTTACCTTTATACTGAATGCCGCACCAGATGCAGTAGCAGTGCTTGTCCCGTATGTAGTCTGTGATGTCTTCTAATTGCTGAGGTAACTAGATATTGACGATATTGATTGAATTCCAGGAGAGAGGAACTACTTACTTCCGGTTCAGCCAACTTCTCGTAGTCCTCCTTTTTGTCTCTTCCGGTCACGGAAGCTGGCCAGTACCATTCCTCGACGTGAGTTAAGTTCTATTAGGAGATATTTGCAAATGAACTTTGTATCTCTAATTTGTTCTTTTCACCTTTGCCTGGTCCAACTCCCAGCACGCTCGCTGACTTTTCTCGACGTCTCTTTCGATTTCAACGTCGCTATACTTGCTGCTCATTCGTCGAAGAAAATCCCCGCGATTCATCTCGTCGACTTTGACCTTCGTCTCAGCGACAGCGGACGTGAGACGAGCCTTTAAAGTGGCCCGCTTTTTCGCCTCACTTTCACGGCCAACACCACCCCGATCTAATTAAAAAAATAATATATAAATATATATGTTTATATGTATAGTACCTGTTTTGATTTTTACTGCGACAGGTTGTGCTCTCCCACCCCCTGACAAAAAAACGTTAATTTAATTTTTTAATTGAATTTGAGGATTTCTTTCTACCGTCTTTGCCTAATCCCATTCCCTTCACGTAACCCATTTTTTCCAAGAGTGCATAGCCCTTGTTGTCGCTTCCAATTTCTTTTACAAGTCCCTCGTCGCGTTTCTCTTTTTCGATCTGTTTTACGGGTTTTTTCGTTTCTTTTTGGCGCCGTTTCGTCTCCTCTTCGATCTTTCGCTTTCGTGCGACTCTCTTGTCGAAAACGAGTCCCGGGCGAGTGTCGACGGCCAAAAAGGCACTGGACATGTAGTCGTCGTCTTCTTCCATCCGGGCGTCCATAAACGTTATCCTGGACGTCGAAATCGAGAAGGAGACCGTTCTTAGCGAAATTACGCTGCCCGACAGCCGAACCGAGCTCGGACATGTCTGACGACGAGTTTGGAGATTTTGCCGGCTCGTCGTGGGTCGAAACCGACTCTCGAACGAGGAAAACGATGGAAGACGAATCGTCTCTTGCAGAATTGCAGAAAAACGACGCAGGAGCTTCTTCCAATACGAATTCGATCTCCGCCGAGGTTGAAAAGGCACCAGAGTTCGCGAAGAAAACGACGGAGAATAATGACTTCGCCGATTTTGGGGATTTTAGCTCGGGAATCGGAGAAAATGAAAATTTCACTTCTACGACGACAGATCCCAATGAGGAAGTTGGAAAAATCGCGTTTGGAGACTTTTCCGCTACTTCGACGTCCCTGGAGACTCATTTTACTGAAAACACGGAAGTAGTCTCTTCCAAGGACGACTTTGGAGAATTCGGAAATTTTTCCACAACAACAATAACAACATCTGATAATGGATTTGGTGATTTTAGTTCAAAAATAGCTTCAGATGACAACAATAGAGAAACGACGACATTGGAGGAATCTCCCCAGGGGCTAGGCGGAAATGACGACGACTTTGGCACGTTTGGAGACTTTGCGTCTTCTTCAGAATCGGCAGCCGATTTCGGAGATTTTAGTGATAGACAAACGGCTTCCTTTGGTCAATTCGCTTCGCCTCCGCCTCCGCCGTTGCAGTCAAAAAGCCGGGAGCTCTCTTTTGATGAGCAAATCAAGGCGTCCTTCGATATTCATAATCTAAAGTTAGGAAGGATGGATAAAACTAGGCTGAAGATAACAAGGCGAGTGTCTTAATTAATTAATTCGCTATTGTTTATATATGTATTGTAGTATTTGGAGTGCGTTGAAAACGGCTAGCAATACGCTGGGAAGTCGCTTTGATCTGGAGACCAGTCAGTCGGGCCAGCACCTATTGAATGTCTTACACATTGATATTCATAGCGTGGTTCGTATTTGGGGTCTTTTTTGGGGGGGGCGTTTTTTTATTGTTTTATTTTTTAGTTGTCTCCTGGGTTCGGTGGTCTCGCTCTTCCGTCGTTTGGAGAGTCCTACGTAGGTTTTCTTCTTCTTCTTCTTCTTTTTTAGAGTTTTCTTATTGTAGCTGTCTCCAACGTGGGAAGGGGGCTGCGTTCAGTTTCCTTCCGATTCGACGCTGCTTGACTTTACGTCATCGGAGTCCGTCGCATCTCCCGTATGTATGATTTCATTGTCTATTGAATGAGTTGCGCACGTGCATTGTTTTTAGAATCCCGTGTTTCAGGAACAAGTGCCTAAGGAGTCGTCATTGAGTATAGAGATATTTGATTCTTATAAATTTGATTCTATTGTTTTTCTTCTAGACAATGCTCCGTTTGATTTGGATTTCTTTACGGGATCTCCTGCAATTCCGGGAACGCCAACAGGTACAATCCGCTTATTTGGGGGAGCTCAATGATTAATTTTTTTCTCAGGCCAAAGCCAAGGCTCGACGCTCGCGAATTCGGATTTGCTAGCCCTGGGATTATTTTCTGAAGATTCGATGATGGAAGTGACGCGACAGGAAGCGATTTCAGCGGCGCCGAAAGGGTCCGACAGCTTTGCTAAAATTTTCGAGAATCTTCCCCAGCACAAGGCGAAAGGGGATCTGAGCGAAAAAGCCCAAGCCGTGCTCAGGACGTTGCCTGATCTGTCGTTTATGCATGCTAGGGTTCTTATGTTTCCTACGCGTTTTGCTACGTCGCCTGACACGCCAACTGCAGGCTCTCTACTATAATAAAAAATAAATAAATAAATTGTTGCTTATCTCTGATGCCCGTATATCCGTGTAGGGTAAACGGCTTTTCAAGGAAAATCGAGGAAAAACCGTTTACCCTACACGGATATACGGGCATCAGGTAATGACGTACACTATGGCCCGTATATGGTAAACGTTATCATCCAAATTAGAAAATTTTTACTACTGTATAAATACACCACCATCAAAGAATAATAATAATAATAATAATAATAATGATAATAATAAGGTTATGCATCAAGCGAGAGGTCTTCTCTAAAATGAAACGATCTATAAAAAGGTACTGAAATAGAAAATAACGCTATGGATTGCTATCAGAAAGTGGTAGAAAAAGTTTCTTCTCGCGAGACGAGCCGTCACCGTCGTTTTCCGACGATTGATCGGACGCTTCCGTGTTCTTGCGTTTCCGTCGTTTCGCCAGCGGCGCAAAGGCGACGTCGCGCAGCACGAAGCCGTCTTTCGCCGCCATATGAAAGGCATTCAGCGTCACACTCACGGCCAATTCGACGGAACGCTTTCGCGACGACCCCAAGAGACCGGGCGTCATGAGCGGAGAGCTGAGAACCTCGTCATCGATGCTATTCAACCACGTATGAGACAGAGCTTGATAGACAGTAAGTCTTCTCTTTGGATCAACAGTAAGAAGACCTAAATAGATATAGATATGAATGAACACACACACACATATATATATATATATATCTATTTATATGTATCTCACCTCTAATAAGATCCTTAGCTCCCTGAGATATTCTTTCCCATTGACTTCCTATAAAAGTCACGTGTCCAGCTCGGATTCGTTCGATGATCATTTTCGCTGAAGAATCGTCGCCGGGACGCGCCGCCTGAAAGGGGGCCCGTCCCGAGAGCATTGTGTACTGCCACGTGATCAATTAGTATTAATATTATTTCTTTTCTTTTTTACATACGAGAATAACGCCGAGGCTCCAAAGGTCGCAGGATTCGTCGTAGCCGTCGTGGGACGACGTCTTGGGATCGTGCTGAAGCGAGAACTGATTGAGAACTTCCGGCGCCGCGTAGTGAAGTGTGAAGCAGGGCGTCGTCAATTCGCGATTTTCCGGCAATATTCGCGCGAATCCGAAATCGGCGATTTTCACTTCGGACTCTTCGCTTTCGTCAGCGAAAAGCAAATTCTACATTTTTTCGCCCTTTGACCCCCCGAAAAAATTTCTTTCTTTTTCCTACTTACTTCCGGTTTGAGATCTCGATGAACGACGCGTTTCTCGTGAAGAAATCTCGCCGCGTCGAGAAGCTTTTTCATAATTCGACTCGCTTCCTTCTCCGAGAAATTTTTCTTGCGACGAATTCTCTGAAGCAGTTCGCCGCCCCGACACAACTCCATTACCATGTAAAAGTGCAGCTGAAACGAATCCCACCCGATTTAGCTTATCCATTCATTGTTATTCGAAACGTACGTCATCGTGAAGAACGTCGACGAGTTTGACAATGTTAGGATGACCTTGACAGAGTCGAAAGACCTGAACTTCGCGCGAAAAGTCGCCTCTAAGAGAAAGCGTGAAGCGTAAAGTAAAAGCATTGTGACGTCAGGAAGGCTGACGTCACAATGCTTCCCTAGCTGAATGCATTGTGACGTCATCTTTTCACCTCTTGCTGATGATTTTGACTGCGTATTCCTTTTTCGTTTTGATTTCGATGCATCGCCTGTAAGGGGGAGGCCCTAGGAAAACGAATGCATACGTTGAGAGGGACACACCTGCACGTTGAGGAGCTTCCGCAGCCAAGTAAGTCCTCTTTCACTTCGTACTTCTGCAGAAACTTGGATTTCTACCAAAGAGAAGTCACAGTGCGTACGTATCCTATCCCCTAAACTCACCCCCTTTGATAGGATCGACGGGACGGGAGGCGAATCGTGACGGGGTTCCGCCGTAATGGCATTTGCATCAAAGAGAACGGACGGAGCAACGAAAGAGTATCCCTTTAGAGAGACGGAATTCTGTACTATGAGTTTGCTCGTCTTTTTTTACTCTGAATAGCTCGTGAGCGGCGGCCGGCGGCACGACAGACGGCGAATCGGTCGGAGCCAACGTCGTGAATTCCTCGGCGAAGTTGCTGACGTCGAGCGCTCCACGAATGACGGGAACGAAGGGCGGCGAAACGCGCTTAGCGGCAAGCAAATCCCAATTAAGTGTCTAGAGAAAAAAAGACACTTGCAATGTAACGTAACGAAATCTTCTCTTGATTGGACGCTTGCCTTTGTGACGTAGAGTGATGTCACAAAGGCGAGCGTCCAATCAAGAGAAGATTTCGTTACGTTACGTTACGTACTTTAAACCAAGGATGACGTTTGATGTCTTTTGCTCCGTTTTCGCTGCAGCCAAGTCTCTTCTTCGGATCTTTCTTCAGAAGTTTTTTGAGGAGATCTTTGACCTGCGGTGAAAACGAGTGCGGATAGTAAGGCTCTCCGTGGAGAATTCGACTATAGAGAATATGATTATTATAGCGTTGTGCTGTGCCACGCCCCCTAGAGGGAGCTCTTTACCTCGTCACTTGCGATTGCGTATTTTTCTCGTGTTCCACTGTGAAAGGAGACGTTCCTGTCAATAATTCGTAAAGGAGAACGCCTAGACTCCACCAATCAACAGCCTAGGAAACGAGTACGTGGCAAAAAAATCCATAAATCAATACAAACAAACCATGTCGTGGCCTCGTCTTCCGCGCACCAATTCCGGAGCCATGTATTCGACCGTTCCACAGAACGAATACGTTTTTCCACCCTAGATCGAACAGAAAAACGATAAGAAGTCTCGAGTTTCGTTTTTTCTCTCTCCTTACTTCGTCTTCGAATAACTCCTTGCTTAAACCAAAGTCCGTCAAGACGACGTGTCCGTCCGAATCGAGCAAAATATTCTCGAGTTTAATATCGCGATAAATAATGCCCAACTTTATATATAAAGAAAATAATACATAAAAACATTCCATGTTTCTCTTTACCTTATGCAAATGATCAATAGCCAATAGAACTTCGGCAACATAAAATCGACATTCGTGCTCCTCGAAATGATCTCTCTGATAGAGATGAGTAAAGAGCTCGCCACCGGACACATAATCTAAAAATACGATTAATTATTATTCTATTTAATCTAATTATATCCCCACTACACCACACCCAAGATGAGATGCAATTTGGCGTCTGTCTGGAATGCGTAGTAGAGTGTGACGATAAAGGGCGATTCGCGCACCGCTTCGAGCACTTGTCGTTCGGTCATCGTGTGTTCGGCTGTTTTTGCCTTTTGTACGATCGTCGCCTTGCGGAGGACTTTCATTGCGAAGAGTGTTCCCTTATCGGGGCCCGTTTGTTTTCGCACGAGAAACACTTTGCCGTATGCTGTTTTCGTATGAAATCGTGTCCTTTTTTCTTGGTGATTGGCACCTACCTCCTGTTCCTAAGACGCGCAATAGCTCGAAATCGTGCACGGAAACTTTTCCTGGATGATTCGTGAAATTCTCTGCGTGGGCAGGGGGATTTGTGAGTCTTTCTCGAGTGTCGTGCGTCTTTACGGATGGTGACTTGATGCTCGATCGTCGTGTAGTCGGATTCGCTTCGATTCGTCTCGCTTCCCGACATCGCTTCCATCGAAACGCGGAATGAATAGATTCGGGCGGCACGCGCGCTAAAGTAGACGACTAAAAATAGCACAAGGCTGAAGCGCGTTAGAACGTAAGAAAGACGAAAAGCGACGATGGCTGCTTGTGAAGGATTGACGGCCGATTTGCGCGAGCGCGTCGACGCGTTCGTATCCGTTCTCCAGCAGCAGAAAAAGATAGCGAGCTCGTACGACGTGGCGCGACAGACGGCGGAAATAGCTCGACGAATCGTCTCGCAAGTGCGCTGGTCGAACGCCGACGAACTTCTCGCGCGCGTTAAATCGGTCGGCGTCGTGATGGCGACGGCGTCGCCAAGCGAAACAGCAGTGGGCAACGTCATACGACGCGTTCTCAAAATCATACGCGACGAATCGGCGAGCGCTCATCCGCCGCACGATTTGCATCAAATGCTCACTACGCCGAAAAAAGGCAGCGGCGACGGCGATTTTTCGACCCCGCCCGATTTGCGCGGATCGATTTTCGAAGCGATCAACGAACTGCTCGACGAAATCGGCGCGAGCGCTCACAACATCGCCGCGCAAGCGCTCGAACACATTCACTCGAACGAAGTCGTTATGACGTGCGGTCATTCGAAGACGGTCGAAGCCTTTCTCAAGGGCGCCGCTCGCAAGCGTAAGTTTCACGTGATCGTCAGCGAATCATCGCCGTCGTATCAGGGACAGTATATGGCGCGCGCGCTAGCAGACGTCGGCGTGGAAACGACGCTCATAACCGATTCAGCTGTCTTCGCGATCATGTCACGTGTTAATAAGGTAATCATTGGCACGCATACGGTTATGGCTGATGGTGGACTCAAAGCGCTTAATGGGACGCATGCCGTTGCCTTGGCAGCGAAACACCATTCCGTTCCTGTCATCGTCTGCGCGGCCATTTTTAAATTATCGCCCCAATTCTTGTGCTCCTACGATCAGAATACGTTTAATAAGATCGTAGGGCCTCACGACGTGTTTCCGTTCTCCGAAGGCGGCGTGCTGTCGTCGCACGTCGAAGTGCAGAATCCCGTTTTCGATTACGTGCCTACGGATCTCGTGACACTTTTCATATTTAACACGGGCGGAAATGCGCCGTCGTACGTATACAGACTACTCAGTGAACTCTATCATCCAGAAGATCACGAACTATGATGAAAATAGAATCGATAGAACAAATACATGTTTGCCTTTGTGTCTTTATTTAGTTATTAGCAAAGAACAGACAGTCACATCCGGGCTACTGAACGATGTATACACAGTGCATGGCTCACAATGGCCAAGTCTCTTACAAACTACTAGCAATGTTTATGTGCGAAACGCCACACGTAAGTTGTTCCACAAAATCTCTGTCTTCTTCTTCTTCTCCAATTGGCTGGCATAAAATTCTAATTTCTTTTCCTACTGAAATGTCATAGGGGCTGTCTCCTTCGTAATTCCAAACTGCCGTTTGAGCTCCCGAAGCGACGAGTAAGGCGGTCGTAGCGTTCAATCCTCGTCCGGCTGCAAAGTGCAAAGGAGTCGATCCGTCGAAATTAACTGCATTAACGTCCGCTTCGCAATCGTAAATCAGTTTCGTTATCAATAGCAAATTGTCCAATTCCACGGCGTGATGAAGAGCCCTTCGACCACTTTTTCCATCCTATGAGAAAGAGAGAAAGAGAGAGAAGATTGTAGTTGAGTTCACAATGTTTTTCGACTCTCTGACTCACCTCAACATCTACGTCAGCTCCTGCAATGCAAAGAGAGTGAACACAGTCAGCTGACTGCGATAAAACAGCCAAATGTATAGGAGCAAAACCTAAAGAAATATTATAATAATTGCGATTCGTTTCTATTTCCTTTTTCCTTACCCTCATAATTGAGCTGAGACAAATCGGAAATTTCGAAGGGTAATTCCGCCGATTCGGGAATCTCTTTGAGCATTTCCGTCAACGAACGAACGTCTCCTAATCGACAGGCGAGATGCAGTGGACTATTTCCCCTCCAATCTCGCACGTCAATTCGCGCGCCGCAATCCATGAGAATTCGAACGATATGCGATTGTTTTAGAGCGACCGCCAAGTGAAGAAGAGTCTAAAAACGGAAAAAGGAAACCAAAGATGATTAATTTATAATAGGGGACTCTTTTTCCCCCGGGGATTTTTTTTTACCTGTCCCAGCTTGTTTTGAACGTTGACGCAGTCGGGTAAATAGCAGCCGAGAGATTGCATTAGTTCGATGAGAACGCTGGGATGTCCGTGAATGATAGCCAAATGAAGCGCTCTGCATGGGAGAGAGACGAGAGTCGAGGGTCACTAATTAATTAGCGCATTCCAGAGGGCGTGCGTCGCGCGGATGATGAAAGCGGAACCACCCAAGGTTTGGGGACGCGACGGGGATTTCCCGCCGGCTCCTCGTTTTCACGAACAACAAAGCGAGATTCGCTCGAGACGCGACGATCGGAGACAAGCGAAAAAGGTGCGCGTAGCGAAATAAAAAGATTAGGGAGTCGAGCGAGCGAGCGGGGGCCCCCCGAAAAGAAAAAAAAGAGACTTACGTGTCGCCTTCTTCGTCTTTGGTCATGATTTGGGGATAGTAGGGCGCGAGAAGATAGCGCGGGTCTTCGGTCGAGACGTAATGGTGAGCGGGGCCCTGTTCTTTCGTGTAACTGTCGATTTCGTCGTCTTTTTCTTCTTCGGAGATGGCGACGATTTCGGGAAACGCTTCGGCAATGTTCTCTCCTTCATCATCGTCATCGTCGCTTACGTCGACGTCTTCGATGGCGATCGATGCTTGGGGATGGCTCTCGAATCCTTCGTCGAGCGAGAGAGTTACTCTCTCGCCTTCGATCACGCGCAACGTTGCGTCTCGCTTTGTCTCTTCTTCCTTCGTCTCCGCGACTTCTTCTTCTTCGCGGATAGACGCAGTTTCGTTTTCCCTTTCTGTCGTTGCGGATGTGAATGTCGAGCTGATCGTTACAGACGGTCGAAAGCTCTGGCTGCAGAGGCCTGAATCGGGCGCGAGGACGGGCGCTCTTTGGTCTTTGGCGAAATGGTGTCGCTTTTCATACTCCAAAATTTCTTTCCTGTATTCGGTCGACATCTTCAGGGGTGCGCGATATCACTCTCCGATGGGAATGGGGTGCGGCGAGTGAGTAAGGCTCTCGTCGTCAACGCGTGATGGTTTTATTTAAATAGAGAGGGAATTCCCCATTTGATTGGGCCTAAGCCAATCAGAACAGGTGGCAGCCTGAGCCAACTGCGCGTGCGTCATTTCCGCCCTGTAGCTGGTGAAAGGTCGCGGGGTCACAGGGACCGCCCCCTAGAAGTACCTGGGCCTCGCGGGGAAAAACAACAATAGAGTTATATAGACAAATCAAGCTTAGCTTCCCTACGTAGTCCCCCTTCCCTAAGCTCCCCAGTACAGTAATTTCTACTTGGTCCCCTGAAGAGTCACCACAATTTTTCGCGCTCCTAACACCTGACGTCACTTTTAGTAATCGATGACAAAATGACGTGTACCTGCATGATCTCGATGTTCACAAAGCCATATTCCTATATTCAATTTTTCCTCAAAAATTTTCTCTCTCTTTCTCTCTGCCTTTTTCTTCTTATTACCTTGCCATGTACCAAGATTCAATTTTCCATCTGTGATTGGAACAGTCAATTGTGATCCAACCAAGCATGTCTTCACGTGAGCTGGCTAAAATAAAAATCTCTATAGAAATTTAAAAAAATTGTTGATTCCTGAAGCACCATGTCATCAGGACCCTCAGCAGTGTGCTTGTAAGGAGCATCCTAAACAGCCTATCATAAGAAGACGACTATATACATATAGTACAATTTACTTCTGGAGCAAATCGATTGAGCATCATTTCCATGTCTACTCTAATTAGTTAATTAATTAACAGAATCAATTTTTTAAATGTCCTATTTAGCTCTACCTTACATCTGGATCCCAGCTCTCATTCAAAGCCAGGCTTGCAGATGTGTGTTGAACTAGAGAGAAACATATCTCAATGTCTGTCGTTGTGTAGAATTTGACGTCAGTACGCAAAAGATGAGCCAAGCCAATTTTGTACGATCGAAGCTCGGGTATCTTCTGAATCTTATCCGTTATAAGATGAATTCCTCGAGCTTTCGGAGATATCGTGATCAGCGTTTGATGCCACATTCTTGAGTCGCACGCACGCACGCTAACTTGCAAGCGCGCGCGAAGCGGTCGTCATTGGCGACAACGACAGTACACATCGAGAAAGGAGAGCGATGGCCGACTGCACGGAGAGCATTTACAATCTAATGCCTCAGCCAAAGGCTCTACCATCAAAAGCGACGAGGCGAGAAAACACAAAGGGGCTCTTTTCTCTCACCAAAACCGCTACATTCTTCTTCAGATACAATTCGACGTTTCGTCAGATGGTCCAAGAAGAATACAAGGCGCGCAAAGACCCGTCGAAGACAATGGGACCGGCGAAAGTTTCTCTCACGTCGACAAACGACTTCCTAAAGAAACGATCGGGAGAGCAAAAATTCGAAAAATCGCCTCCTAGAGTCGCCGGAACGACGACTACTTTGGGAGGATCAAAGAAACCGCCGGTGCCGAGACGACACGAGCATCCCGTTATGGGAGTGAAATCGAATAAGAATTTCGTCAAGACGAACGCAATTGAGAATATGTTGGCTCGTAAATAAATATGATTGATATTAATATATAATTTTTATTATTTTTGTTTCTTTAGCTCCCAAGAAGCCGTCGGAAAAGTTTGCTGATACCGTTACCGGCGCAACTCAGGATCTCAATGTAAGACTAAATATTTAGAATGAATTTTTAGTATTATTATTGATTTATTAGCCTTCGGGTCTCGTGCCTAATTTTGTCAAGAAATCTGAATATGGTAAAGTTCCCGGATATTTGACAAAACGAAAGGAAGAAATGGACGAGGCGATGAGAGAATACGAAGCCTACGTTGCTATGAAGCAACGAGAAGGAGCGCTGAAAGAAATCAGCGATGCAGAAAGGGAGGCGATTTTGGAAGGATTGAAAAAGAATTGGGAGGAGGTACATCATCAGTATCAGGGCCTTTCCGTTGTAGCGGATACGGCTCCAAAGAAAGCGAGGAAAGAGCGAATGGAGGCCGAAATGAAGCAGCTGGAAAAAGACATCGAAATGATCGAACGACACCACGTTATTTACATTGCAGCTGATAGTCAGTATTAATACATTGCGCGCGCGCGCGTTTAGTGTCGTCACGTGGCTGCCACAGATATGTCTGCTGTCGAACTTTTTTGCCAGGAATTGCTACGACGAGCCGTAGGCCAAATCTGCTTATCGCTAGGCTGGACGTCGACGAGCGAAATAGCTCAAAACGCCTTAGTCGACGTCCTCAGCCACTACATCGACGAATTGGCTCAAAAAACGCAGAGATATTGCCAACAAGGCGAGAGCGCGCCGCTCGCGCGCGCACGCTCACGCAATGCTACACTTTTGGTTTTTTCTTAGGCTGCAGGACGTCGCCTTCGCTGGACGATCTCGCCCTAGCGTTCAACGACGTCGGCGTCTCGTTACCGGACATGGAATACTTCGTCTCGTCGGTCGGCACTCGTCTCTTGTCGTCGAACGAATCGAATGTCGATTTACTCTATTCGTCGTCGCGTCTACCGCGACGTCGTCTCGCCGCCGTCGCCACTTCGTCGTCGTCGAATTTGCCGACGAAATTTGACGCCGAAACGGAAGAAGGAATCGAATTCGACGATCCTATGACGATGAAGGAGCACGACGTTTCAATGCAAAGCGATGAGATGTCCGAAACGAGTCGAGATCCTATGCGAGATGAGGAATGGTCACCGACAAAATTGCTGAATAAATCTCAGAATGACGGCGGAAATGGAGACGATGCCGCCGCCACCGGAAGTGGCGACGGCGACGGCGGAAATGACGATTTTTTGCCGTGGGATAATCCGAGCGTTGTTAATATTCAAAATCGACTTCCTACTGTTGAATCTTTTGTTGCGTCTAATAGGAAAGAAAAGGAAGAGGAGGAGGAGAAGGAGAAGGAGGAAGGGGAGAAAGTGATTCCGCCGCCGCCGCCGCCGCCGCCGGAACTGCCGCCGCCTGTGTCGCCGGAAGTCGACGTCGTCGCTTTGAAGGAACCCAGCGTGAAAAAGAAAGCGGAAAAACGCGTTTCAAAGGACGATTTTAAGATTCCAAAACTAAAATTTAAATTTGGATTGAATAAGGAGGACGTTGTCGACGCGCCGCCTCCGACTCCGACTCCGCCGCCAGCAGCGCCGCTACCATCGCTACCGCCGCCCCCGCCCCCGCCCCCGCCCCCGCCGCCGCCGACAATTGGGTTCGACGACAAGACTTTATCAGAACGCAAACTGAAAAAAAAGAAGAAGAAAATGAAACTGAAAGAAGGCGAGCACGCGGAGAAGAAAATCAAGAAGAGTAAGCACAAGGAGAAGAAGGGAAATTCGGCGGAAGCTTCTCTGGTAGATACACGTAGCATTGGGCCGGAAGCTAGAGACTTTGATAATTGTCTTAAAAAAAGGTTCATACTTTGCCCGTTAGACCAAGTCTAGCTATGAGTCAACTCCAAGAGCCGGCGCCAAAGTATTCAAAAATGTAAAAGTGTTCTTTGTAAGGCGCGAGAGAGAGTGCAGCGTTTTTTTTTCCCAAAGGGTTTTGCCACCCTCTGCTGGTGTTGTTTCTCAGACTTTGCCCTTTGCAACAGAGGTTAGTTTCACTTGTGTGTGTTTTTCTCTCTCTCTCTCACTTCTGATTGCTTGTACAGGTTCCAATTGTAAGCAACGTTAGCCAGAGGCAATATATTTGCCCCATTTGCCGACTGGGTGAAATCCAGTCGACTGACTGGATTACATGTGACAGATGCGGTGACCAAAACGACGTTTGGTATCATTTGTAAGAGAGAAATAAGCTGCAGATAGGTTATCTCAGTCAAGAACGTTCTCATATAGATCGTGCGTCGGAATCAAGACAATACCTGATGAGAGCTTCACTTGGTTTTGTCCTAGCTGCCGTAAATCGAAGCGCCATGGGAAAATATAGCGATGTATGTATGTATAAAAAAATTGATTCTTGATTGGTCACTTGCCCTTTGTGACATCACTCTCGTTGACCATATTTGGAACAGTGACTCGGCCTTTATTATGTCGTCACAACGCTCTACTACAGCACGCTATCATGAAAGAAAAAGACCGCGTTCGTCTCTCTACTCTTCGTCCTTGGGCTTTTTGAATACGTAGGTGAGACCGCACTTGCCGCAGTACTGCCGATCGAAGTGACTCGCCATAAAAACGCCGGCACCGCAACCGTCGTTCGGACACTCGCGACGCAATCGCGTAATTTTTCCATTTTCGTCGACTTTGTACGCTTTGAGAACAGCCAACTTGACCTTCTTCTTCTTGTGCTTGATCTTCTTCGGCGTCGTGTACGTCTTCTTCTTGCGCTTTTTCGCGCCGCCGCGAAGACGCAGAACGAGATGGAGCGTCGATTCTTTTTGGATGTTGTAGTCGCTTAGAGTGCGTCCATCTTCGAGTTGTTTTCCAGCGAAAATGAGACGTTGTTGATCGGGAGGAATGCCTACGAGACGCGATGGCTTTCTAGCGTTAGGTTTCGCGTCTCGTCGATCGGCGATTTACCTTCTTTGTCCTGAATCTTCGCCTTGACATTCTCGATCGTGTCGCTCGCCTCTACCTGTTCGAAAAGACGTCAAAAACGACGTCTACGGACGCCGTTGGGTACTCACTTCGAGCGTTATCGTTTTCCCCGTCAAAGTCTTGACGAATATCTGCATTTTGGACTAGTTCTTCGCAAAAGCACGTGGCCTCGAGAGAAGAAGCTAAAACGCATGCGTGCATTGAAATTCGACGTTGGTATCAACGCTCAACCGACATTTTCCAACCACGCGCCGTCTTTCTCCTTCGTCTCCGCTCGCCGGGTGTGAACTTTTGAGGTGATTTCGTGATTCGCGATCGCTCGCCGCCAATCGCAAGCGTCTCGAGAGAAAAAATCGCGAAATTCGCGCAACGCAAACCCCTCGCGTTCTTTTTCCGGTCATGGCACGCTTATACGTTGGAAAGCTCCCCGAAAACGTAACAAAAGAGGACATCGAAGCGACATTTAAGCCGTACGGCGACATCAAAGACATCTGGCTCGCTCGCAATCCGCCCGGTTTCGCCTTCGTCGAATTCGGCGATAAATCGAGCGGCGATCGAGCCGTAATGGCACTCAACAACCAACAGACGCTCGGAACGACGTTACGCGTCGAAGCGGCGAGCTCGAAACCGCGTCCCGGCGGCGGTGGCGGCGGCGTGGGCGGCGTGGGCGGCGGCGGAATCGGCGGAGATCGTGCACCCATACCGCGAGGTCGTCGAAGTCCCCCTTATTCGCGCGGTCGCTACTACGATCGTTACGCTGCTTCCCCGTATGGGGGCGCGGGTGCCGGAGGCGGATACGCGCCGCCTCCGCCCCCGCCGCCGCCTCCTTCCACTTATTATTACGATTATCCGTACGGGCGTCCTCCCGTTCGCCATTATGATCGTTACTATGGTGGCAGGGATTATTATGGCGAAGCCGGAAGTGGAGGAACCAGCGCTGGATACGATCGCGGCGGCGGCGGCGGCGGCGGCGGCGGAGGCGGCGGATATAATCGACCACCTCCTGCTCGTCCCTATGATGGAGGAGTCGGAGTCGGCGGCGGCGGCACCGGCGGCACCGGATATCATCCAAGTCCTACATCCGCTAATGCTACTCCTATAGGTCCAACGCCAACGGCTTATCCGGCGGCGGCGGCGGCGGTGGCGGCGACAGGAGTGGCGGCAACGGGAAGTGTAGAGAGTCTTCTCAATCCGCCTGGCGTCACTGGCACTAGTAGTGTTGTTGGTGGTGGTGGAGCGCTTCCACCGCCTCCTCTTTCAAGCAGCAATGCGCCGCCGCCTCTTCAACCTCCTGGAGTGCCTGTTGCGGCTGCTGCTACTCCTGTAGCAGCTGCTCCTGCTCCCGTTCCCGCTCCCGTCGTCGCTGTTGCTACTAGTGTCGCTCCTGTGGCTCCAGTGGCTCCTGCTCCCCTGGTAGCTCCTATTCCAACAGCTGATCAAGAGCCTATTAGGTACGTTTTAGCAAATAACAAAATACCGCATTTATCTTAATTAAAATAGACGTTATATTATAGAGATAGAACCCCATAAAGTGTCTATTAGACGCCTCCTTTGTTTTCGTTCTGAAAAGTATTAGAGTAAATATGTTTCCCAGATCGAGAAGTCCATTGGGTGAAAAGACCGCTCAAGTCGTCCAGCAACAAGAACAGCCACAAGAACAGCCACAACCAGTCGCCCCTGTTGCTGTTCCTGTGGCCGGAAGTGAATCAACCGGAGTTGGCGATGGCGCTACTGAATCCTAAGCATACCTACGTCATCATCTCAGACGTTTCGTTTCTCTTTGTTTTGTGATTGGTAAGTGCTTTGTTTCCCCTCCCCTCCCCCTCCCCCCCGGTGTCAATAATAATAATAGTATAAAAAAAGCGAATTATTATTTCTGGAAATTGTGTTTATGCGTTTGCTCGAGTAGTTTATCGGCGAGTGCCGCCGCGTCCTCCCATTTATTGTCAGTGACGCTTGTTAGAGATGCGAGATTCTCGGAGCTCTGTAGACATTGTTTCAAGTATCTAAAGTAGCATTCTTAGACAATACACAACGGTTTTTCGTGTTGTACTTTAAGGACGATGCTGGACAGCTTTTCTGCTGTTCTGTTTTGAGTAGAAAGAGTAGGGCGATACTGTAGAGCGCTTCCAATACGGAGACAATTGCGGGCAATCTATTCGTACATAGAAAAGTTACAAATTTCCGCTATGAGACCGCGTACCGGCGACTGAAACGTTTGTATGTTTCTCTTCTACTGGATCGAAGCTGTTTATCGCGCCACAGCTGAATTCTCTCTGATGCGTAGGCAAGAATCTGTTATGATGTCAGTATTGTATCATTTCTTTATTGTTCTTCGCTTTACTTTACCTGCTTGACTGTTTGTGATAGGTGATCCGTTATTTTTCTTACTGTAGAGACGATCTGTGAGTTTTCCTTGCTTTTGCAGAAACGCAGCGTTTCGCTTCTCTGAAAGATTCGAAAAATATTGCCTATTGTTGTTTCTCCACGGCAAATCTCTCGCATCCAAGAATTCTCAGAAGCAATTTCGATTATGCCGTTTGTTCTAAGATAGCAATGACATAAAATAAATAAATAAATAAATATACGTACAATGTAAAGTTGATGGGATCGAAATCGGGGGGAAATTCTATTTCCCTGGCACAGAGTAAAGGTTTGAACAATGATGCAGCCTGTGGGGGAGAAAGTCTAGTCATTCTTTGGACTTCCAAGGGATTTTTTTCTAACTTGTCTCTTCGCTATAGCTAAGGGATGAAACAGCGATTTGTAGGCGGCTTTAGACGACAAGACTGCCCTTAAATCATCGTCCTGCATCGAAGTTTTCATTTCGTGTGGATAATAAAAGCAGAGTGCAATAAACAGGGTAAGAACCCAGTCCCCCAATTCAAAAGGAATCGAATAAATGTCGACGTCTCCGTGGCTCACGCGATCGCGTAAACGCGGTCCATCAGCGTGAACTAGAAGATCTAAAAACATAGTCTACGTCAGCGATGACGCGTTGCGCGCGCGTATGAAACGCGTCGACGAACTAAAATCGTTTCGTCGACTTCGACGAACAAATTATTGGGCGAATTATCTGCCAAAACGGGCTTCAGCATCTAAGTGATTAAATACAAAATTCTTTTCTCAGTGCGGTCTATTTGTACCTCATCGAACGTTGTATAGAAAGATGTAGCCTGGAGAGAAAATAAGGAAAGAAATAATGATGACGTAGACGTGCAATAGACCTCAGCTGTTAGAATTCTAGACGGGCAATTATTGACAAAAGCGAACAGACGTCTGAGGCAATGCTCCAGCTGTGGAAGCAGAAGTGCAATCGAAAACCAAGGCCTATAAAAAACGACTCACTCAGACGAGAGTACTCATTATGTATTTCCTACTTTTTCTCTGTCAAAAGCCGAACAGCGTAAATGCAGACGTCTTTCATGGAGTCTTGAATTAGAGGTGCTGTTTGAATTACTTTGTAAATTCCGCTCAAATTCATCTTGTGTAGGGCTGCTTACGAGGAAAAATTAGTACACTTTGTTGCCCTTACTGATGATTACGTGGAATTGAGGTGGAAACGATAGAAAAATCGCGGAATTTTATAAATGGTTTCCAGCAAATTTTGACGTCTTTCAGAGGCAAACTGGCGGCGAGTGTCAGTAAAAATGACACAAGTCTAGTGCGTGCATTAGTTAGAGTTATAGTAATTTAAATATAAGAAACTCTACTCTTTGTGAAGCTCCCTAGGAGCCAAAAAGCCGTGCCAAGCCAAGTTACGAAGATTGAGCCCACCTGGCGGGCCAATAAACAGTCTTAGACAGTATGTCTAAAGCGAGTAGTAATCCTAAGAGATATGCGCTTGTATCTCAGATACAGACCGCTGCTTTTCCTAGACACATTTCTAGCTTTTCACCCAGGAGAAGATCTTTTAGCAATAGAGGAACTGCAGTTCCTAAATTGGGGTCAATTAATTGACT
This sequence comes from Oscarella lobularis, assembly GCF_947507565.1. NCBI lineage: Eukaryota > Metazoa > Porifera > Homoscleromorpha > Homosclerophorida > Oscarellidae > Oscarella > Oscarella lobularis. Next base: position 3,375,006 of record NC_089181.1, read on the forward strand.
AATGAAATTAAATGTATACGTTCTGTCAGTGAAGCATAGACCTTGGATAAGAAAGAGATGGTCTACAACGTTTTTAGAAATTACTACTTATATAAAACGTACGTCTCTTAGTGTCTTTTCTATAGCAGAAGTGGTAAGGAGTAGTGCTAAGAGGACATCCACATCTGAGGAGACGTTGAGAAAGTGCAAGGCGTCAGTAAACACCTGAGCGAGACTATTATTTAAATAATTAATTAATTAAAACGTCTCATTAGCTACTTTCGAAGATATGGACCACGAAAAGTCAAAGTTTTTGGACTGGAAGTGTCGATCGCACGTTTTTAGAGTTGAAAAAAGGTTGGCGAGATTGATTTCCCAATTTTTTTCTACGACAATGTTTCGTTCGCCAAGGACAGCAAAGTGACTCTCTACCTGAATCGACGACATCTCGAAGCCTCTTCAAATCGAGAAATATTGTCTCGTCTCTTCGTCGAACAACATCGCTATCTGCACGAACGCTGGAAGAGTAGCAAAGAAGACGTCGCACGTTATCGGAAAGTGCCGAATTTCGAGCGAACACACTCATAGTTCCTTATTCGGGCATGTGATGACGTAGACAACGTCATCAGTTCGACGTAAGCAGAGCCGTATTTAGCTCGTTCGACAGGCCCAAACCATGTACGCTGTCGTGTCGTCGTTTTCCAGGTCTAACGAAACGTCTTTCAGGTCTTTCGGAGATGCGAAAGCTTATCAGACGGCGAAACGCCGTCGCAACGCGACATCCGATGCCGTTTTCCAATTGGCCGATCTTCTTCCCCTTCCTCCGGACACCGACGTGAAAAAACTCAAAACGAACGACGTGCTACGTCTAACCGTCGGCTTCATGCGGTTAAAGCATCTACTCAAAGGTAAACTAAGCAAGAAAAAAGCGGGGGCCCCGCCCCCATCTTTTGCTACACAAAAGGCGAGAAAACGACGCGAAAACGAGCGCTTCCCACTGCCTACTCATCGACGAGCTCGCCGACGAGCTCGACTATAAATAGCGGAAGCCCATTATCGACGGGATGTGGACAATTGTCGGCGAAAGCGACGATCATTCGACCCGATCTTCTCAAGGTAAACAAAACACGTGACCAAACCAGCGCTCCTTCATTTCTCCACGAATTTAGGCTTTGGACGGATTCGTCATCGTCGTCGACGCGACCGACTTGAATCTGGTCTACATTTCGGAGTCGGCTTTCGATTATCTCGGAATATACATGGTACGTAATGTGAAAAAAATCGAATCGGCGTACATACGGGATATCAGATTGATTTGATCGGACGTCCTTTGCGAAATCTCGTCGTTTCGGAGGACCTGGACAGCGTTGCATCCAATTTGTCGTGCACTGGTACGTATTCTTTTTGATTTTAATTAATTAATTAAATTATTTTCTCAGATTTTGGGTGTCGAACTTTTTTCTGTCGTATGAAAAGCGCGAAAGGAAAGCGTCCAAATGGGCGGACGCGATCGCCGGGACAAAAGGTTCAATTCATCAAATTTTTAATTAAATAATTAATTTTTTTCTCTAGCTGGTTCACGTGACGGGGAGAATGCATCGATTTCAGTGCGATCAATCGAGTCAATTGTGTTTCGTGGGAACGGTTCGCGTTGTGAAACCCACGCCAATTGCGAAGCCTCGTTTCAGCGTTTGCCTTTTCACCAGTCGAACGACGCTAGAACTTCAAATCATTAAAATCGACTCGACGTAAAATTGACTATAATAAATAAATAAATAACGTTGTAATTTTTATTGATTTTTCAGTGTTGCTCCTGAATTGAGTGGGAGTAGGGGTAAGGCCATAAGTGGTTTCAAGTGTCAACAATACTGGCATCCGGATGATTTATCGTGGATTATGGATTCATTTGATAAGCGTAAGATATTTAATTAATTACTCATAACATATTTTTGTTTAAACGCGCGAGATATTTAATTACTCGTAATATATTTTCTATCTCTAGTGCTTAAATTTGGAGAGGGCATATGGCTTGTGCACAGGATCATGTACAAGGGGCATTGGGCTTGGATTCAAGCCCATTCGACTATTTGCAAGAATAAATATATTGATAACTCCGTGTCACTTGTGAGGTGAGGATATCATAGGAACGTTTCAATTAGAATTAGTCCTTGTTGTAGCGAGGAAGTCGGCTTGCGAGCGCTCAACTTGAGAGAACCGTTATCGACGTCACTTCCTTCCTCTCCTCCTTCTCTTGTGACAAATGACAAAATCCCCGTAACACGTCTACGAAATCGACGTCAGAGGAGTCCCGTACTGTCGGAGCTTCCCAGTCCGCAGCGCGACGGCTCAAGTGAGGCGACAGCGATTTTGACGACGGACTGGAGCGATTCATCATCTCCGCACATTTTTCCGAAGCCTGCTGAGCTGCCGCCCCCGCCGCCGCCGCCGCCAGTCGCCATAGCAACGGTGCCGTTTTCCTTGGCGGCAACGAGCGTTCCGTCAGTTGAATCAGCTGAGAATGACGGCGGGTCTCTTGAAGCGACGGGGGAGCCAATGCTTCCCAGCTGGTCAAATTCCACGGAATTCGACTCCATTATCAATGATCTTCTCAGCAATTCGGGCAGTAATGACTGTCTTTTTGATATGCCAATCTTGCTTGACTCATCATCGCGAGAGCAAAGTTGCGGTGAGCATCAATAAAAATAATAATTCGTGTATATATTTAATAAAATAGGGGTAGAATCGTATGGACACTTGCCCTCGATCGGCTCTTCATCACCGGATATAGTGCGGATGGTTGACGACGATGATGACGATAATCTGCTTCAGTTGCACTTAGATTCGTAACAACACCCCGTATGGCCATACCCTCCCCCCCCTTTTTTTTTGTAGATATGCTTTGTTTGTGCGTTCTATACTACTTTGCTACATAGACTAGCGAGTCGTTTCTCACAGAACGATTTAACTTGATCGATATTGTGCTGAAAAACGTGCAGACCGCTCAATGACGTTGCAACGAGCTCTCGAACGCCGTCACCAAAAACGTCAACATAGTCGACGAAGTAGAGCGGCTGAGCGAAAGTTAAGTCCGAGACCAGACTGTACCCGGACGTTGTCTTCTTATAGATGAGTAACTTTTGCCCGTATGTGCCAATGAGCAATTCCTTCTGCCCGTCCCAAGTGACGTCACACGCTGCGACGCATAAAACGCTGTCGTATCGATCGGATGACGGAAGTGGAACCGGTTTGGCGAGTCCCACGTGATCGACGTCTTCGTAGACGATTGCTAGTTCCATAGCGCAGCCAACTAAGAGATTAAGCCTTTCGTCGTTGTCTCGGAAACGAAATAACTTGAGCGCGGTGATTGGTCCATCGCAGATTTTTAATGAGGATGTTTTCTCGTTTAGGATGAGTGTTAGGACGCCGTTTTGACTTCCCAGCGCCGTGCAATTGTCGTTGAAAATTTCGATTCGCGTGACGTTGCCAATCGATTGGGGGGAATCGATTGATTTTTTGCTTTTTTCGTGAACGCCGTGGAGTTTGCAGATTTGGAAATGATGAACGCGTCCGTCGCCGCCGCTTAGGAGAAAAAACGGGCCGTCGCCGCTGCCGTCGTCGTCGTCGTCGTCGTCGTCGCCGGCGATACGACGACTGTGTATCAAGTGATAGGGAAGAAAGTCGAGTTCGCAAGACTGAAAGTCGTCTACTACGTCATTCCAACTAAACGACGCTCTCGGATCGTTTTGACTGTTGTGTGAGCCTGAGATATAATTAAATTAATTAATTGAATTGATTGATTAATTGGATTATACCGTATACGTTTAGAAAGAAACGTTTTCGGCCTTCTTCTTGCTTGATGATCGCTATTCCGACGACGAGACCGTTGGGAGGACGAACGAAGGCGTCGATTGCCACTATTTCGGCGTCTTCTGGTATGTAGGTGAATGGGACGTCGATTTTCGTCGCTCGAAGATGAGGCGTCGCTTCGAATTCGAGACACGTGACTTTTCCTTGCACGGACGCTGTTAGGATTCGGTGCTTTTTGTCGGCCAATGCAAACGTCGTGCAACCGTAGACGTTCGTCTGAGACGAAAGCGAACAATGGTGAACTTGGACAAAGTTCATCTTATCGACTCCCCGGATAAGTAAACATTATCTCCCGTATCTTGCCGAATGACCGACAGTTACGACGCCAATTCGGAGCCCAGTTTCGAAGGTCGACCGCGTACGTATACGATCATCGAACAGGAAGGCGGTGCAGCGCGTCTCGACGGCGATCTTTTGACGTACACGGGCCAAGATGCCGTCGTAATTCCATCGAAGGTCGTTCGTCAGTATCGACACGTGGCGCGTCGAATCGACCTCAGCTACAACTGCATCGCGTCGTTCGAGGGTCTCGCCGACTTCAAGGAACTGCGCGAGCTCGTGCTCGACAATAATCGGCTCAAAGACGGCGTCAAAATTCCGCTTTTGCCTCGTCTCGAAACGCTTTCGCTCAACAAGAATCTCATTACTAATCTCGATCCGTTTCTCGACGCGCTCGTCAAATCTTGTCCGAATATCACGTTTCTCAGTCTCCTGGGCAACGTTGCCTGTCCAAACGAGTTATCTTGTTCCGATAAGGTACACAAGCGAAATAGAGTCCTTAATTGAATTACAGTAGAAGGCACTACGACCTACTCTTGATTGGTCGCCTTGGCCTTTGTGACGTCACTCTCCTTGACCGTATTTGGAAGTTAGGTTACGTTGTTCTTACTCTTTCTTTTCCTAAGGATGAGGAGGACTATCAGCGCTATCGCTATTACGTCATCTATCGTCTGCCCAAACTCAAGTTCTTGGACTCGAATCTCGTGACAGCGAAGGAACGACAGGAAGCTCAGCGCGTTGGACAGTTTATGCGCGTTGTGCAACCGAGCGCCGATTTGCTCTCCAAGCAGGACGAGTTGGCGCGAAAACGGAGTCAGGAGGATGATCCAGATTATTCCCCTTTGCCTGATACGCTTGCACGTGAGGGCGGTCACAAGGGAACGTATGGCGTGTGTCGGTATGTGTACTATGGCAGACATTCTGAAGGCAATCGCTTTATTAGAAACAGTGATTTGTGATTGATCGTGGGGGTGGTGGCTATGTTTCTGTGTTTTCCTTTTGTTGTTTGTCTTGTTGCTTAATTAAGTCGGATCTATTTTAATAACCCCCCTTGATTTTTTCCTGTTATCCGGGCCTGAGGTGTACATTCGGGACCTACTTCTGTTGCTATTCGACGGCAAACATGTCGGTTTTGTGCGTCCGCGCTGCAAGTCAGTCGCCGCCTGGTCAGCGATCGCCAGAATCGCGAACGATCACCTTAGCGGCCAAATTCGACCGGCCGATCAAGAATCGTCGAGCGGTCGAGGAGAAAAACGTCGAAGAAATCGACGCGACGCCGCAAATTTGCGAAACGGTGTACGAGAACATCGTATCGGACGACGACGACTTCTACGATCGCATACAGACGCTGAAACGCGACAACGAAGAAGAATCGATCCAAATGGAGCAAAACAGTGACGTCAGTGATGACGTCACTCTCGATTCAGAGTCCCAAACGTTTTCACCGCTAAAAACGATTGAGGACATGTGGGAGAATTTTTCCGTGGACGACTACGTGGATCGACGGAGTTTGAGTCGAAGAGGCGACACGTGGCCTCACGTCACCGTTCCAAAACCATTTCAAATGACGTTACGCGAGGAAAAAGAGGCGCCGGCAAAACAGGCAAAACGAGCTAAAATCGCGGAAGAAATTCGACGTCAAAAACTCGCGGAAGAAGTCGAAGGAGAAGTGGAATTGAGAAAGAAATTTCGCGCGCGTCCCATGCCCGCGACAACGTTGATACCAATGTATGAAGCTATGAAGGAGAAGAGCGAGATGAGACGAGCGCACGTGCGAGCCGTCGCACGGGATCTAGTCGACGAAACGGAAAAACCATTTCGTTTTATGGAACGAGAAGAGCGGAGAAAGGAAGCGCGAAGAGCGGAATTGATGAAGAGTCCTTCATCAAAGAAAACTCGTGACGTCACAAAGGCGCGTCCCGTCCCGCGGGAAATCTTCGATTCCCGTATTAATGATGAGATACGGGAGGAGGAAGAATATCGTAAGATTCGTATACGCATGCGCGCGGAAGAGACGCTCGCCGCCGCCGCTCTGCCGCGAAGTATGCAGGTAAAGGGACGCGACTACACGATCGGTCCTCTTCGATATCAACTCCTAAAGGAACGCGAATCGAAAGCGTTTCTTACGAACGATCATCATTTTCGTCCCGAAGTCAATCAATCAGTTCCCGATTTTAATCAACTTCAACGTCAAATGAATGATGATTTAGTCGTTGCTAAGGAACGGGCGAAGACGACGACCGTGGAGCCGTTTTTCCTTCGAACGGCGCTCATTCCGTCGCGTCGCGATAAGGTATTTGATGAGATGAAGCGCGATGACTACGCGCTTCCCGAGACGCGATGGCCCTTTTCGCTTCCGCGAGGAAAACCCGTTTATCGCGCCGGTACTTACGTTTCTCCGGCGGCCGATTCCATGGCAACACGATCGACGACGTCGTCGCGTTTGCGCGAAAGCGTTAATCGATCGAGTTTGAATGAGAAACGATGGAAAGAGATTCGCGCCGCCGATTGCGAGTTGCGTCTCGCTGAGAAGCAGAAATTGTTAGCGCGCGCCGTTGCTAGGCGATCAAGAGCGAATGATCGCTCGGCGCAGCTGAGAGCGTCGACGCGCGAGCGGATCAATGAATATAAGGAGAGTGATTGGAAAAGGCGCGAGGAATATCGAAACGAGTTGGAGGAAATTGAGGAGAGGCTAAGTCAGCGTCCGTTCTTGTTTGAAAGAGAATCGCAGGTAAATGCGCGTAGATCGGCGCAGAGAAAGTACGCAAAGGCATTGGAGTCAGCTGGGGTCGATGAAGAGGAAATAGAGGAACTGGTCAGGTATGACGACGAGAATTCGTCTCAGGACGGAGACGAGGATAGGTCAGCCTTATAGACAAAAAATAACAGCTATATTTAACACAATAAAAATACGATCAATGAATTATTTCCATGCACGCACGCACGCGCCCGGCTTAGAGATTGACGTCATCGTTATATTTAGCAGTGGTATATAAAGCGCGTGGAGAGCGACTATGGCCATAAAGAGGAGCTTTCGCTGGCGTTCGATTCAGTCTCAAGATGCATTGCAAGCTGTTTCCAACGCACTCGAACGTTCAAATCGACGCGTACACGAATCGCGAAGAAGATTCGGACGCGTTCGACGACGTTCTCGCTTCGAAGGCGCTAACTCGAATCGAAATCGTCTCAAAGACGACGTCGACGTGCGACACGTCTCTATTGAAAGAGATAGGCCCTCTGTTCGCATGCAGACAGCTCAGCGAACTCGAAATCCGAAACGTCGATATCTCGCACTTGACCAACTTCCCCATGGTAGATAATTAGAAAAAAATTATTGATTTATTTCTAATATTTTTTTCTAGTTTTCGAGATTACCTAATTTGGTTCGGTTGTCAATTTCCGGCACGAAATTAAAGCAGCTCGACCCCTCAATTGGATCTCTCGTTCAACTCAAAGAACTCTCTCTTAGCGACAATCAACTGACGTCACTTCCTTACACTATTTCCTGGTGCTGCTCCTTAGAATCGCTCGACTTACGACGAAATCGATTTCAGTGTCTTCCCGGCGTTCTATTGAAACTGACAAATCTCAAAGTTGTTCGACGTTTGGATAACAATCTCATGTCGGGGATATGTTTGTGTCCGAGTGAGAAGGAAATTTCGCCGGTGAAAAGCGAGAAGTACAATCCGCTCGCATTGCAAGTTCACTGCACAAAGAGTCTCGTCAAAGCGGGTCTCAATCAGTGGCAAGCTGAGACATATGTCTCATGGAATCTTCGATATCTTATGAATGAGTGGCACAAGGATATGAGGATATGCGAGTGGTGTCGTGCCGCGAGACAGACTAGTCAAGGTAAATTAATATATTTGGTCATGTGATTAAATAAATATTTGTTTTGTATGATTATGCTCAGAGATGACGTCTCTGATTTATATATATAAAATGTTAATTTTAGTCACGTGACCAAACAGATAGTACACCTATAAATCAGAGATTTATACATGCTCAAAATTAATCAAATGAATAAATCTCGGATTTATAGAGGTCTAATCTATTTGGTCATATGACTAAGTATTTGTTATGTATGTTTAACATCTCCGATTTATAAGTGTAACCTATTGGTCATATGATTTATAGAGGTCTAATCTATTTGGTCATGCGATTGAATATTTTTTTCGTTTATAGGTGGGGTGGAGGTGACGTGTCTTATGAACTATTGTTGGGAGAATTCGTGTGTTCCTTTTCGCTTGTTTGCCTGCTCGAAAGAGTGCGCGGGAAAGCTGCATTCCCACGTGAAGAATCTCTCCGCAATGTCAAGTCCAGGTGAAGAAGCTTGCATGATGCAGGAGCTAGGAGACGACAACGAAAATGATTTTATTGAATCCTGTGCAAATACTCCTCATCGGCGCAAAAACAAACACAAACGAAAAATTTGCAGAGTGATGTAGAGTTTGTTAGAAGTTGGATTTTTCAACTTTTGCTAGTGATTGCAATCACATTTGTTGCATTCACATTTTTGATCCAATAGCCATCCGGGCCTGGGATGAACGCATTTTTTGATGTTTCAAAAGTTAAGGCGTTGGACCCCAAGTCGTAGTAAGCCAACTCTAAGTGTCAGGAAACGAACGGTCATAGCTCAGACTGCATGAGTCAGCTGCCTCTCTAGTGCGCCTGCTCTGCGCATGCGCATCACGGCAACAGTCCGATCAAACGGATCAAACCGCTCCATTCGCGATCGATCGATCGATCGACGGTCTTCTTCTGTCCTGGTGACGACTTTTTGCTTTCCGTGAAGCAGGTGAGAAAGTCCATGAGAGAGCCGAAGCGCGTTTTTGACATATTGTAGCCTTTCGACAGTTTCCAGTTACGATACCCTGGCATCTCATGATCTGTAGCTTGAGTTTGATCCATACGCTTGCGGCTTGCGTATTTTTTGTCCTCGGTAGCACCATAGCAGTTAAAATGCGCGATCGACGATTCCCCGCGCGGGCCCCCACCAAGCATTCGCGCAATTCGTAGTAAGCCAACGTCGGTAAGCTGCTCTAAGTGTCAGGAAACGAACGGTCATAGCTCAGACTGAGTGCATAAGTCAGCTGCTGAGAATTCGTTTTCCTGACATTTAGAACTTTCCGTTGGCTTATTTCGACTTGCATGAATATTTGTTGGGGCCCGCGGCGAGAATCTTGTATTTCCGAACAGAGTCACGTGCGCTATGCGAGGTCCACACCCACCACAAAACCGACTATTAATTCTAATCTAAGCCATTAGAGAAGTAGCTTAGATGCTACATCCCACCGTTGCAGTTAAACTACTCTCTAAGGTTAACCTTTAATTTTAGATTTGAAATGGCTTCTAAATTCGTGAAGGAAACGCACGCCGCACCTCTTCATTGTGAGCCCACTTGTAAACTGTCGCACAGAAGCGCTTTTCAGTCGACGTTGCAACTGACACAACACACTCTTCAGTTTGAATTTTTGGGGCAATCGGAGTGGCGTGAATGCCTGACTGCCCTTGTCGGTCATCCATACCCTTTGGAGAGACTTTTCGACGATAAAGAAAAGAACGCAGCAACACGTGACTCTGAGCTTGCAGTTGTTACGTGGCTACAGAAGCGTTTTCCCAAAGCGGACGTTAGACACACAGGAAACAAAGTGGATGGGGTTCTGAAGACTGTTCCAGCTCTTTTGGCATCAGAATCGAAAAAGCCCGATGTCTCCATAGTCCATGAATTATCCGAAAAATTTGAAGTGCCTGTTTTGCTGATTGAGGTGCATTCAAAAAGCAACGAATCAGCTAAGGAGTCGTACGCGAGCACGATCAACAAGGCCATGCTCATCCTCTTTGATCAAATGCGTTGGCTTCGAAACGCAGATTCGACAATAACGGAATGGTCGGCTTTCGTCTTTCCGGCGTTCCAGACGGACGCTTGCGTCACCCGCGTCGATATAGAGTGGTTTGAAGATAGCATCATTTTTGATGGAACGTATCATCTGCTGTCTTTCAATGTCTGCGAAATAGCAGAGTCAATTGGATCAACGTATCAAAGGCAGCTTGAGCAAGTGCTTTCTCTTTCATTCAAAATACAAACCACACCGCCGAGAGTTGATTATGCTATTCCACTCAAGCAGGAAACGATTGCTTTACAATTTGGAGAAGGCTCTATTCAGATGCCGTCAGCAAATGCTATTGTCATTTGCAGCTACAAGGAAAAATCTGTCTACAAGTTCATCTTTAGTCCCGTTGTGCGAGATCATCTATCAGATGTGAGATTTCGTTTATCGAGCAACACCAATTACTTGTCTCCGCGTCAAAAACGATTTCTCCTTCCTGAGCCGACAGAAGTGCTTTGCCTTGACCAGCGCTTTTTCAAGTATCCATTATTGAAGCTGCCTTTGGGAAAGCGCGACGTGACGCGCTGTCTTGCTGACTATTTCGAGAGCGTTTCATTGGCCTTGCAACAGCTTCATGAATGCGGAATGGCTCACTTGGATGTCCGATTGGAAAACATTTGCTTCGACTGCTCTGACGAATCTGGTTTCTGTAAGTCTAGTCTCTAGAGAGGTTTATCTACCGAACGCTTAAACGGTACATTTAGTTGCTGTTCTTATTGATTTGGATCGTGCCAGCGAGCTGGACAGTTGTACCGTATCTGAGTTGTGCTATGACGGCAGTGTGATGTATTCAGCGCCGCGCGAAGATTGGTCTCTTGACAAATTGGACTGGAGGCAGTTGGGCATTGCCTACTACTATTGCAACTGCCCGAAGCCTGTCAGTAACTACCACGAAATGAAAGTTGGTGAACATTATACTGATGGCTATCTTGAGTCCCTTCTTGAAGGTGAGTAAGTGTTGTTATCAATGGCACCGTTGTTTATGCTTTCTCTTTACATCAAAGGCAATCGTTCGGACGTGTCACTCATTCCAGTCGAGAAGAAGGGATCACAGACTCTCAATGACGTACTTGGGTAGATACAACATTGTTAATTCATCACTGCGCCGCGCTTACGCCTGTTTCTTAGGTCACTTGAGACGAAATAAACCTGTTATTAATTTATTAATAATAGCTGCATGTTCTATGTTGTATATGTGTCTCGTTGTGTTTTTTGTTGGTTGTAGGAACGAAGAGTGAAGAGGGTAAACAGTCTACCGGGGCAGAGGTAGAATGTCTATCTACGTTTTCCCAAAGCGAACGTTACGTTAGACACACAGCACGCAAAGAGGATCACAAACGAAAAATTTGCAGAGTGATGTAGAGTTTGTTAGAAGTTGGATTTTTCAACTTTTGCTAGTGATTGCAATCACATTTGTTGCATTCACAATTTTGGATGAACGCAATTCCTTTTGTTTTTCTGATGTGTCAAAAGCTAAGGCGTTGAACCTCAAGTCGTAGCATAAATTAAATAGAGCTATGGTAGAGTAAGCCAACGGGGCCAGCCAACGGTAAGCTGCTCTGCTCTACAGTGTACAGCAGAGCCCTATAAAAGAGAGCTGCGCCAACCCCGTACATGGGCGCCATCTTGTGTCCAGCGGCTCACGTGAGTCACGTGATAAATCGAGTTGGCGCAGCTCTCTTTTATAGGGCTCTGGTGTACAGTACCCGGTCCCGTGGGAGTGGTCTCTAGTGCGCCTGCTCTGCGCATGCGCATCACGGCAACAGTCCGATCAAACCGCTCCATTCGCGATCGATCGATCGACGGTCTTCTTCTGTCCTGGTGACGACTTTTTGCTTTCCGTGAAGCAGGTGAGAAAGTCCATGAGAGAGCCGAAGCGCGTTTTTGACATATTGTAGCCTTTCGACAGTTTCCAGTTACGATACCCTGGCATCTCATGATCTGTAGCTTGAGTTTGATCCATACGCTTGCGGCTTGCGTATTTTTTGTCCTCGGTAGCACCATAGCAGTTAAAATGCGCGATCGACGATTCCCCGCGCGGGCCCCCACCAAGCATTCGCGCAATTCGTAGTAAGTCAACGTCGGTAAGCTGCTCTAAGTGTCAGGAAACGAACGGTCATAGCTCAGACTGAGTGCATAAGTCAGCTGCTGAGAATTCGTTTTCCTGACATTTAGAACTTTCCGTTGGCTTATTTCGACTTGCATGAATATTTGTTGGGGCCCGCGGCGAGAATCTTGTATTTCCGAACAGAGTCACGTGCGCTATGCGAGGTCCACACCCACCACAAAACCGACTATTAATTCTAATCTAAGCCATTAGAGAAGTAGCTTAGATGCTACATCCCACCGTTGCAGTTAAACTACTCTCTAAGGTTAACCTTTAATTTTAGATTTGAAATGGCTTCTAAATTCGTGAAGGAAACGCACGCCGCACCTCTTCGTTGTGAGCCCACTTGTAAACTGTCGCACAGAAGCGCTTTTCAGTCGACGTTGCAACTGACACAACACACTCTTCAGTTTGAATTTTTGGGGCAATCGGAGTGGCGTGAATGCCTGACTGCCCTTGTCGGTCATCCATACCCTTTGGAGAGACTTTTCGACGATAAAGAAAAGAACGCAGCAACACGTGACTCTGAGCTTGCAGTTGTTACGTGGCTACAGAAGCGTTTTCCCAAAGCGGACGTTAGACACACAGGAAACAAAGTGGATGGGGTTCTGAAGACTGTTCCAGCTCTTTTGGCATCAGAATCGAAAAAGCCCGATGTCTCCATAGTCCATGAATTATCCGAAAAATTTGAAGTGCCTGTTTTGCTGATTGAGGTGCATTCAAAAAGCAACGAATCAGCTAAGGAGTCGTACGCGAGCACGATCAACAAGGCCATGCTCATCCTCTTTGATCAAATGCGTTGGCTTCGAAACGCAGATTCGACAATAACGGAATGGTCGGCTTTCGTCTTTCCGGCGTTCCAGACGGACGCTTGCGTCACCCGCGTCGATATAGAGTGGTTTGAAGATAGCATCATTTTTGATGGAACGTATCATCTGCTGTCTTTCAATGTCTGCGAAATAGCAGAGTCAATTGGATCAACGTATCAAAGGCAGCTTGAGCAAGTGCTTTCTCTTTCATTCAAAATACAAACCACACCGCCGAGAGTTGATTATGCTATTCCACTCAAGCAGGAAACGATTGCTTTACAATTTGGAGAAGGCTCTATTCAGATGCCGTCAGCAAATGCTATTGTCATTTGCAGCTACAAGGAAAAATCTGTCTACAAGTTCATCTTTAGTCCCGTTGTGCGAGATCATCTATCGCGTGTGCGGCGTCGTCTATCAACGAACACCAATTACTTGTCTCTGCGTCAAAAAGCATTTCTCCTTCCTGAGCCGGAGCCAGTGTTTTGCCTTGACCAGGACTTTTTCAAGTATCCATTATTGAAGCTGCCTTTGGGAAAGCGCGACGTGACGCGCTGTCTTGCTGACTATTTCGAGAGCGTTTCATTGGCCTTGCAACAGCTTCATGAATGCGGAATGGCTCACTTGGATGTCCGATTGGAAAACATTTGCTTCGACGGCTCTGACGAATCTGGTTTCTGTAAGTCTAGTCTCTAGAGAGGTTTATCTACCGAACGCTTAAACGGTACATTTAGTTGCTGTTCTTATTGATTTGGATCGTGCCAAGGAGCTGAAGAGTCGTAACACCGTATCTCGGTTGTTCTATGACGGCAGTGTGATGTATTCAGCGCCGCGTGAAGATTGGTCTCTTGACAAATTGGACTGGAGGCAGTTGGGCATTGCCTACTACTATTGCAACTGCCCGAAGCCTGTCAGTAACTACCACGAAATGAAAGTTGGTGAACATTATACTGATGGCTATCTTGAGTCCCTTCTTGAAGGTGAGTAAGTGTTGTTATCAATGGCACCGTTGTTTATGCTTTCTCTTTACATCGAAGGCAATCGTTCGGATGTTTCACTCATTCCAGTCGAGAAGAAGGGATCACAGACTCTCAATGACGTACTTGGGTAGATACAACATTGTTAATTCATCACTGCGCCGCGCTTACGCCTGTTTCTTAGGTCACTTGAGACGAAATAAACCTGTTATTAATTTATTAATAATAGCTGCATGTTCTATGTTGTATATGTGTCTCGTTGTGTTTTTTGTTGGTTGTAGGAACGAAGAGTGAAGAGGGTAAACAGTCTACCGGGGCAGAGGTAGAATGTCTATCTACGTTTTCCCAAAGCGAACGTTACGTTAGACACACAGCACGCAAAGAGGATCACAAACGAAAAATTTGCAGAGTGATGTAGAGTTTGTTAGAAGTTGGATTTTTCAACTTTTGCTAGTGATTGCAATCACATTTGTTGCATTCACATTTTTGATCCAATAGCCATCCGGGCCTGGGATAAACGCATTTTTTGATGTTTCAAAAGTTAAGGCGTTGGACCCCAAGTCGTAGTAAGCCAACTCTAAGTGTCAGGAAACGAACGGTCATAGCTCAGACTGAGTGCATGAGTCAGCTGCCTCTCTAGTGCGCCTGCTCTGCGCATGCGCATCACGGCAACAGTCCGATCAAACCGCTCCATTCGCGATCGATCGATCGACGGTCTTCTTCTGTCCTGGTGACGACTTTTTGCTTTCCGTGAAGCAGGTGAGAAAGTCCATGAGAGAGCCGAAGCGCGTTTTTGACATATTGTAGCCTTTCGACAGTTTCCAGTTACGATACCCTGGCATCTCATGATCTGTAGCTTGAGTTTGATCCATACGCTTGCGGCTTGCGTATTTTTTGTCCTCGGTAGCACCATAGCAGTTAAAATGCGCGATCGACGATTCCCCGCGCGGGCCCCCACCAAGCATTCGCGCAATTCGTAGTAAGCCAACGTCGGTAAGCTGCTCTAAGTGTCAGGAAACGAACGGTCATAGCTCAGACTGAGTGCATAAGTCAGCTGCTGAGAATTCGTTTTCCTGACATTTAGAACTTTCCGTTGGCTTATTTCGACTTGCATGAATATTTGTTGGGGCCCGCGGCGAGAATCTTGTATTTCCGAACAGAGTCACGTGCGCTATGCGAGGTCCACACCCACCACAAAACCGACTATTAATTCTAATCTAAGCCATTAGAGAAGTAGCTTAGATGCTACATCCCACCGTTGCAGTTAAACTACTCTCTAAGGTTAACCTTTAATTTTAGATTTGAAATGGCTTCTAAATTCGTGAAGGAAACGCACGCCGCACCTCTTCGTTGTGAGCCCACTTGTAAACTGTCGCACAGAAGCGCTTTTCAGTCGACGTTGCAACTGACACAACACACTCTTCAGTTTGAATTTTTGGGGCAATCGGAGTGGCGTGAATGCCTGACTGCCCTTGTCGGTCATCCATACCCTTTGGAGAGACTTTTCGACGATAAAGAAAAGAACGCAGCAACACGTGACTCTGAGCTTGCAGTTGTTACGTGGCTACAGAAGCGTTTTCCCAAAGCGGACGTTAGACACACAGGAAACAAAGTGGATGGGGTTCTGAAGACTGTTCCAGCTCTTTTGGCATCAGAATCGAAAAAGCCCGATGTCTCCATAGTCCATGAATTATCCGAAAAATTTGAAGTGCCTGTTTTGCTGATTGAGGTGCATTCAAAAAGCAACGAATCAGCTAAGGAGTCGTACGCGAGCACGATCAACAAGGCCATGCTCATCCTCTTTGATCAAATGCGTTGGCTTCGAAACGCAGATTCGACAATAACGGAATGGTCGGCTTTCGTCTTTCCGGCGTTGCAGACGGACGCTTGCGTCACCCGCGTCGATATAGAGTGGTTTGAAGATAGCATCATTTTTGATGGAACGTATCATCTGCTGTCTTTCAATGTCTGCGAAATAGCAGAGTCAATTGGATCAACGTATCAAAGGCAGCTTGAGCAAGTGCTTTCTCTTTCATTCAAAATACAAACCACACCGCCGAGAGTTGATTATGCTATTCCACTCAAGCAGGAAACGATTGCTTTACAATTTGGAGAAGGCTCTATTCAGATGCCGTCAGCAAATGCTATTGTCATTTGCAGCTACAAGGAAAAATCTGTCTACAAGTTCATCTTTAGTCCCGTTGTGCGAGATCATCTATCGCGTGTGCGGCGTCGTCTATCAACGAACACCAATTACTTGTCTCTGCGTCAAAAAGCATTTCTCCTTCCTGAGCCGGAGCCAGTGTTTTGCCTTGACCAGGACTTTTTCAAGTATCCATTATTGAAGCTGCCTTTGGGAAAGCGCGACGTGACGCGCTGTCTTGCTGACTATTTCGAGAGCGTTTCATTGGCCTTGCAACAGCTTCATGAATGCGGAATGGCTCACTTGGATGTCCGATTGGAAAACATTTGCTTCGACGGCTCTGACGAATCTGGTTTCTGTAAGTCTAGTCTCTAGAGAGGTTTATCTACCGAACGCTTAAACGGTACATTTAGTTGCTGTTCTTATTGATTTGGATCGTGCCAAGGAGCTGAAGAGTCGTAACACCGTATCTCGGTTGTTCTATGACGGCAGTGTGATGTATTCAGCGCCGCGTGAAGATTGGTCTCTTGACAAATTGGACTGGAGGCAGTTGGGCATTGCCTACTACTATTGCAACTGCCCGAAGCCTGTCAGTAACTACCACGAAATGAAAGTTGGTGAACATTATACTGATGGCTATCTTGAGTCCCTTCTTGAAGGTGAGTAAGTGTTGTTATCAATGGCACCGTTGTTTATGCTTTCTCTTTACATCAAAGGCAATCGTTCGGACGTGTCACTCATTCCAGTCGAGAAGAAGGGATCACAGACTCTCAATGACGTACTTGGGTAGATACAACATTGTTAATTCATCACTGCGCCGCGCTTACGCCTGTTTCTTAGGTCACTTGAGACGAAATAAACCTGTTATTAATTTATTAATAATAGCTGCATGTTCTATGTTGTATATGTGTCTCGTTGTGTTTTTTGTTGGTTGTAGGAACGAAGAGTGAAGAGGGTAAACAGTCTACCGGGGCAGAGGTAGAATGTCTATCTACGTTTTCCCAAAGCGAACGTTACGTTAGACACACAGCACGCAAAGAGGATCACAAACGAAAAAATTTGCAGAGTGATGTAGAGTTTGTTAGAAGTTGGATTTTTCAACTTTTGCTAGTGATTGCAATCACATTTGTTGCATTCACAATTTTGGATGAACGCAATTCCTTTTGTTTTTCTGATGTGTCAAAAGCTAAGGCGTTGAACCTCAAGTCGTAGCATAAATTAAATAGAGCTATGGTAGAGTAAGCCAACGGGGCCAGCCAACGGTAAGCTGCTCTGCTCTACAGTGTACAGTACCCGGTCCCGTGGGAGTGGTCTCTAGTGCGCCTGCTCTGCGCATGCGCATCACGGCAACAGTCCGATCAAACCGCTCCATTCGCGATCGATCGATCGATCGACGGTCTTCTTCTGTCCTGGTGACGACTTTTTGCTTTCCGTGAAGCAGGTGAGAAAGTCCATGAGAGAGCCGAAGCGCGTTTTTGACATATTGTAGCCTTTCGACAGTTTCCAGTTACGATACCCTGGCATCTCATGATCTGTAGCTTGAGTTTGATCCATACGCTTGCGGCTTGCGTATTTTTTGTCCTCGGTAGCACCATAGCAGTTAAAATGCGCGATCGACGATTCCCCGCGCGGGCCCCCACCAAGCATTCGCGCAATTCGTAGTAAGCCAACGTCGGTAAGCTGCTCTAAGTGTCAGGAAACGAACGGTCATAGCTCAGACTGAGTGCATAAGTCAGCTGCTGAGAATTCGTTTTCCTGACATTTAGAACTTTCCGTTGGCTTATTTCGACTTGCATGAATATTTGTTGGGGCCCGCGGCGAGAATCTTGTATTTCCGAACAGAGTCACGTGCGCTATGCGAGGTCCACACCCACCACAAAACCGACTATTAATTCTAATCTAAGCCATTAGAGAAGTAGCTTAGATGCTACATCCCACCGTTGCAGTTAAACTACTCTCTAAGGTTAACCTTTAATTTTAGATTTGAAATGGCTTCTAAATTCGTGAAGGAAACGCACGCCGCACCTCTTCATTGTGAGCCCACTTGTAAACTGTCGCACAGAAGCGCTTTTCAGTCGACGTTGCAACTGACACAACACACTCTTCAGTTTGAATTTTTGGGGCAATCGGAGTGGCGTGAATGCCTGACTGCCCTTGTCGGTCATCCATACCCTTTGGAGAGACTTTTCGACGATAAAGAAAAGAACGCAGCAACACGTGACTCTGAGCTTGCAGTTGTTACGTGGCTACAGAAGCGTTTTCCCAAAGCGGACGTTAGACACACAGGAAACAAAGTGGATGGGGTTCTGAAGACTGTTCCAGCTCTTTTGGCATCAGAATCGAAAAAGCCCGATGTCTCCATAGTCCATGAATTATCCGAAAAATTTGAAGTGCCTGTTTTGCTGATTGAGGTGCATTCAAAAAGCAACGAATCAGCTAAGGAGTCGTACGCGAGCACGATCAACAAGGCCATGCTCATCCTCTTTGATCAAATGCGTTGGCTTCGAAACGCAGATTCGACAATAACGGAATGGTCGGCTTTCGTCTTTCCGGCATTGCAGACGGACGCTTGCGTCACCCGCGTCGATATAGAGTGGTTTGAAGATAGCATCATTTTTGATGGAACGTATCATCTGCTGTCTTTCAATGTCTGCGAAATAGCAGAGTCAATTGGATCAACGTATCAAAGGCAGCTTGAGCAAGTGCTTTCTCTTTCATTCAAAATACAAACCACACCGCCGAGAGTTGATTATGCTATTCCACTCAAGCAGGAAACGATTGCTTTACAATTTGGAGAAGGCTCTATTCAGATGCCGTCAGCAAATGCTATTGTCATTTGCAGCTACAAGGAAAAATCTGTCTACAAGTTCATCTTTAGTCCCGTTGTGCGAGATCATCTATCAGATGTGAGATTTCGTTTATCGAGCAACACCAATTACTTGTCTCCGCGTCAAAAACGATTTCTCCTTCCTGAGCCGACAGAAGTGCTTTGCCTTGACCAGCGCTTTTTCAAGTATCCATTATTGAAGCTGCCTTTGGGAAAGCGCGACGTGACGCGCTGTCTTGCTGACTATTTCGAGAGCGTTTCATTGGCCTTGCAACAGCTTCATGAATGCGGAATGGCTCACTTGGATGTCCGATTGGAAAACATTTGCTTCGACTGCTCTGACGAATCTGGTTTCTGTAAGTCTAGTCTCTAGAGAGGTTTATCTACCGAACGCTTAAACGGTACATTTAGTTGCTGTTCTTATTGATTTGGATCGTGCCAAGGAGCTGAAGAGTCGTAACACCGTATCTCGGTTGTTCTATGACGGCAGTGTGATGTATTCAGCGCCGCGTGAAGATTGGTCTCTTGACAAATTGGACTGGAGGCAGTTGGGCATTGCCTACTACTATTGCAACTGCCCGAAGCCTGTCAGTAACTACCACGAAATGAAAGTTGGTGAACATTATACTGATGGCTATCTTGAGTCCCTTCTTGAAGGTGAGTAAGTGTTGTTATCAATGGCACCGTTGTTTATGCTTTCTCTTTACATCAAAGGCAATCCTTCGGACGTGTCACTCATTCCAGTCGAGAAGAAGGGATCACAGACTCTCAACGACGTACTTGGGTAGATACAACATTGTTAATTCATCACTCCGCCGCGCTTACGCCTGCTTCTTAGGTCACTTGAGACGAAATAAACCTGTTATTAATTAATAATAGCTGCATGTTCTATGTTGTATATGTGTCTCGTTGTGTTTTTTTGTTGGTTGTAGGAACGAAGAGTGAAGAGGGTAAACAGTCTACCGGGAATCTGGAACGCCAGAGGCTTGTCCTCTGCATGCACCATAGATGGCAGAGGTAGAATGTCTATCTACGTTTTCCCAAAGCGAACGTTACGTTAGACACGCAAAGAGGATCACAAACGAAAAATTTGCAGAGTGATGTAGAGTTTGTCAGAAGTTGGATTTTTCAACTTTTGCTAGTGATTGCAATCACATTTGTTGTACTGAAAATTTCGATCCAATAGCCATCCGGGTCTTGGATGAACGCAATTCCTTTCATTTTTCCTTTTTTGATATCAAAAGTTGAGGCGTTTTTTTCGAAAATGTCTGGACTTACCATCATTTGGCTTTTTCACAAATTTGACGCCCAGTTTTTCAAAACGCTCGCAAGCCACGTCTACGTCCGGGACCAAGAGTCCAATGTGCCCTTTTAGAAAAAGAGTTAAAAATTTAATTAATAATTAATCAGACTTACCAAATCCTTTTGGGTCACTATTTCCGTTATGATAACCCTTAAATTCGGGATCAGATTCCGTTCCCCAGTTGCTAAAATTATTAATTAATAAAAACCCCCAAATTTTGATTAGTAGAATTTCTCTACTGTGTCAATTCAATCGTTGCTTTTCTAGTGAAACACCAACGAGTTCTTTCCGTTTCGTCCTTAGGAATGTCGTCGGCTTTTTCGTATCCCATAAAGTAGAGAGAAAATTTCATGTCTGGAAAATCCAATTTCTTCAACAGTCTCATGCCCAGAATGCGCGAGTAGAAGTCGAGAGACACTTTGGGATCCCGAATGCGATACATGGTCTGTTGCATGATGAAATCGCTCGTGCTCGCGTCGACGTCGAGACAGAGTCCAGGGATATCTTCGGAGGCCATTGTATTTGCAAGAGAGAACAAAAGCTACAGTAGTGCGCTATCGTAACGTGGGCGTTCTGCATAGCAACGCGACGAAATGGACGGCGTGGAACGCTATCTCAAGAATCAGCAACAGCGTGCAGCGCTAATTGGAAAGAATCAGTACGTCGGCGAGAAAAGAAACGGTGTTCGCGACGGTAAGAGGACAAAGAGCCTTAGAAACTCGAATAAACACGTGGCTTCTGTCTTTCGCACGAAGGTTACGGCGTCTACGTGTACGCAAACACGTTCTTCAGGTACGAAGGCGAATGGAAAGGCGGCAAGAAACACGGTGAGGCGTTTTCGCGCGCGATAGGAGTAGATCGATCCTAGTTTAGGGCATGGAAAATTGGTTATGGGCGACGGGAGCTACTACGAGGGCAATTTCCGGGAAGGGGAGATTGTGGGGCACGGCTTTCGTTTTTGGGCGGCGACGGGGAATCAATACGAGGGGCAGTTCGACGAGGGCGAGATGACGGGGCAGGGAGTGATGAAATACGGAGACGGGAGTCTCTACGAGGGAAATTGGCTCGAAAATAAATACGAAGGAAAGTCGACATTTAAAAAAAAAAATTTAAATTAATTTTTTTTCTAGGAAGCGGAATTCTTACTGATGCGTCGTCCGGTTGCGTCTACGAGGGGAGTTTTCATCGGCATCGTCGACATGGTTACGGACGACAGGTGGATCAAAATGGAGACGAATATTGCGGGGATTGGATTGAGGGAAAGCGGCAAGGACAAGGAACGTTTAAAGGAATCGACGGAACAATCTACGAGGTGTGTAGGTATTCCGAGAGTCTCTATGGTCGCTACACGTTTTTTTCTTAGGGTCAATGGAGGCAAGGTCTCATGCACGGTGCTGGTAGATTGACTCACAATTCCGGTATGATTTGCGACTGTTTGTGGACGAATGGACGTCCCTCCGGTAATCAATAAATTCATATATATCTTAAACTTTATTTTCGTGGTTCAGACGAAGCGACGAAGATTGTTATACGAGGTGAACAGCAGCTAGAAATAACGAGAAATAATCCCGGTATGACCCTGGAGATTCTCTGCACGGATGAAGACGGAAACGTCATGGAAGGAGGTACAGTATTACTCTTGGAAGGAATCATGACTTCTTTTTCTATCATAGAATCGGGCCGTCGTCTCAAAATATCCGCCGGATACGCATGCGACGAAACGACGGACGAAAAAACGCCATTGTAAAAAAATCCCTTGTTTTATTGATTGGATAAACGTTTTTGTTTCTTAGTGGATTTTGCGTGAAACCCTGCGATATTATGATCTCGGTTGCGGATTTTACACCCAATCGCTTAATCAAACCGGCAACTCCAAGTTTCGACGCCACGGAGTCTCATTTAACCGTTCTGTCGCCGTCACTTCAAACGCACTCGACTCCCAGTCTCGCGCAGTCAATTGACGTCACTCGCGGCGGCGACGACGTCTTCCTGCAACCCGTTCCTATTTTATCGACCGTCAAAGGCGAGGCGACGGCGAGCGGACTCGTCTTTCCACCGCCGCCGCCCGCTCCGCCGTCGCCGCTGATCGTTGAAACGTCGTCTGACGTTTCGATGAAGGATTCGTCGAAGCAGAGTCTGTCTCGATCTTCGACTCCAGCTGGAAGTAAGCTAAGTGTGCATAAGGGAACGGGGAGTAAAACGCAGCTGAAAAAGACGACTACAACGAGTCAGTCGAGTTTGAGAAAGATGACTGAGAAAGCGGCAAAGGAGAAAGCTGATTTGAAATCCGTTGATGACGATGCCGGTGCTCAATATTGTAAGACTGGAAAATATGTTATTATTGTATCTGACGTCACTGAGCCGCCGTTTTTGAATGAGAGACTGGAGCCAGCGTATCTTCTTGTCAAGGTCACTAAGGAGAAGAAATCGAGAAAGTTGGGACATAAACCGGGATCGAGATTGGGGGCCGGAAGTCGAGCGTCGGTTTTTTGATTAGAAAAATGAAAAATGAAATCACAGCTGGTAATTTTTTTGAATAACTTTATTGAGACTATTCTACGCGTGCATTCACAAATTAAAAGCAAAATTCCTATGTCTTTGTTCACAGGGTTATTTCTTCTTTGAGCCAAACACCTTTAGATAAAGAGAAGTTAGTATTCTGTCAATTAATCCCGTATACGTACCTTTTTGTTGCGTCCGTATTCGCGTTACCCAGGCTACACCGCGGGGAGGTTCGGACGCGTCGTAGCCCAGGAAGTCTTCGCAAAGCGATGACCCCCTTCCAAAAAGTGTCGGGCGAGTTGCGGGTCCTCGGCCACTCCGATCAGTACCGCCTGGACGAGAGTCGGCCCCTAAAACCGAGTCCCCCGGCTCGTTGGTACCAAAGCCTTCGGTATGTCTTCCTGAGAAGAACCGGGCCTTGCGGAAGTGGAGAACGGCCGACCTTGTAGAGTCGACAGGGAAGGCAGTGCAATGCCCCAAGCCGAAGTCTCCTGGGCCAGGTCATCCTCCGTCTAATCGTGCCAATGGTGAGATAAGTGCCGGCAACCAGACCGCTTGCGACACCCCCTCCAAGTCGTGCGGGCCGTACTTGTTTGGCAACAATAAGACATCGGCGACCTTTCCGCCCAGTGCGTAAACCGAGGCCGAAGCCCCCCATCGCCCTGCCTACGGGCTCCGGCACGGATTATCCGTGGGCCACGCTGAAACAACAACCCAGAACTTGCCTTTTGTCTTCCCCCTGCCGGTCCGATCAAGGAAGAGACGCAGCGAACCGCGTCGCATCCACCCTCAGCCGCAACTGAAGGAAGATCGGTGTGCGCTTCGCTTTTGAACCGCGTAGCTCCGCCCAGCGCGCTGATTGGTCCGTCACGGTCACGTGGGACTCACCTAGCGCTCTGATTGGTCCGAAACATAGAGGCGTGAAAAGCAAACAAGTTTGGACTTGTAGCTCTGTCGGCCGTCGAGTCAGCAGTTTATTTTTGGTGTCATATGATGCAAGACTGCACGTGCGTGACGCACGTCAAGATGGCGGAGAACGAAGGCAAGAGCGTCGAAAAATACACAACGCCGACGTAGGTAAGCCACAAGGAGCTGCCGCGAGGCTTCCTTCCATATAAACGATCGGTAAAAGAGCGTAGGTTAGCGCGCTAGGGGAAATGATCGGTTGGCTGCTCTTGGCCTTTTTCTCCGGCGTTTTCGCCGTTCTCGTCGTCGAACTCTACGTATTCGTCAAATGGTTCAAATCGATACCGTCGAAGGAACCCGTTCGTGCGGAATATACGCCCAGTTCGCTTCGCGAAGTGAGAAAAGGCGAGCGGAGACGCCATCGCAGCGTTATCGTCTCTTTCGAACGTCTAGGAGCTCGCAAACCTCTGCAATTCTGCACCGGGAACGAATCCGTCGCCCGAATCGTGCAATTTTCTCAATCTAATCTTCGCCATTCTTTATCAGGAATGGAAAGACAGCGAAGCATTGAAGGGGTAAAAGAACGCGGTCTATGCATCGCTACGATTAATATGTTGCTCGTCGAAGGTTCTTTCTGAAGAAAATGAACGCCGAAATCGCCGAACTGATGCTAACAAAAGTCGTTGGGCGAATCCTTCAACAAGTCAAGGTCTAGGGGACTATTTTACTTTTTAAATTTGCATAGGAGGAGTATTTTTTTGATTTTCTAGATTTGTGACTTTGGCTTTGGACCGTCCATTCCTATCATCAAATCAGCGACGTTGATGAATGTCACTCGACGATCGCCTGAGGGTTCAGGTGCCAAAGACATTGAGGTTATATATAAAGAGGGGACCTCACATATTGAGTCGTATCTGTTGTTTCTAGACGATTGACGTTGCTTTAGACATTGATTATGGGTTGATTAATTAAACACTATTATTATTATTATTATATAATTAGTTAATCTCTTTTTTATTAGTGGGGGTTTTCACGTTTCATTTGATGCCGATCTCGTATTTGGTCGACGAGCCTTTTTCTTTATAACCGTAAAAAAGTTGGCGGGGAAAGTTCGACTTCAATTGAGCACAAAGCCTGAGCCACATTGGTCATTTTCATTCTATGAAGTGATACACTGTTGCAATCTAATACCGTGATGTGTATTTATTTTTAATATCTTATCTTATCTAGGAGCCACAGTTGGATCTCGAAGTTGAGACGCGATCGCTTGGGCGTTCGCTGCCACAGTTTGCTACATTGATAAAAAATCAGGTTATAGAGAACTACAGTGCAATCGAAAATCAATTAATTAATTAAATTATTATTTTAGTTTAAGAAATCGGTTAGGAAGAAGCACACTTTGCCAGCGCATAAAATTAGGTAAATACACGTAGTAGAGTTTCCCCCAAAAACTGATTTTTGAAATTCCTACGTAGACACAAGCCGTTTTTTGTCCAAAGAAAACCTCAGGTTAGAGAAATTGTTTCTAAGTAATTACATGTGTAATTCTTCTTACCCTAGGATGAAACACAGCAGGTTTTAGCTACAATATAAGGGGACTTTCACTGCACTTACTATCATCTGTCACAGATCTATATACATGATTCTAAAATTGTTGCAGGCAAGCTAACAGTCGAAGTTCACGAAGCGCGACATCTTCCTCATGTTCGCAAACAGCAACAAGCTCATACTTACTGCACTCTCGAAATATGTAATGACGATTTGTAATTAGGAAATTAAACGTTGATTTTTTTGCGTGTGTAGCTGATTCGCCTCGAAGAGGTCCGTCGTTTCTGTCGAGTCGATCGCATCAGAGTCAAATACACGAAATCGAAATTGCAAAAGATAAATCGAAGCCCGTTGGAATTTTATTCAAACCCGTAAAGACAATCAACCCTGGCCTTGCATGACGAGCTTGTACACCGTGACGTATAGGCGTGGGAAGTAAGTAAGGAAGAAAGACGAGAGATTGTAGTCGTGGACGGTATTTCGAACGGATCGGCTGCGAGCTATTCCGGACTGCAGAAGGCGCGCTCAATGGATCGTCGTCTCCTTGTGTACTAAACTGATTATCTCTTATACATGTAGGGTGATACCATTTTGGCGGTGGGCGGCATTCCAAGCAACACTGTTGATCGTACAGTCAAATTGATCAAGCATTGGAAGTATTAAAGATATAGGGCACATCTAGTAGTATGAATATTCATTATTTGGGGGGTCAGGGATAGCTTTTGCTTGACAGTCCAACGTAGCGATGCTTCTCGACGCTCTTTTACTACTGTGAATGATACTGCAGGAGTGGAGGATGAAACGGACACCGGAGGGGCAGCGAAACCGCCGAGACGAGGAACGGCAGACAGTAATCCGGCGAGTAGCAACGGCAGGGCAAAATCTCTATCGGAAGACTACGTCATGGTGGCTGAATCGCAGGATATGATTAGTCAAACGAGTTCGGTGCCGGCGGGATCGGTAAGAAAATTGCTTGTGCGCGACTGCAGCTGCAGCGGCCGCGTGTCTGTCATAGGACGTTGCATGGAAAGAACAGTTTGAATTCACGATCAAAAACGACGCCGAATTTCTAAACATTTGCGTGTGGAATCACTTTGAAAATTTGGAAGGCGACCAGCTGATTGGTCACGTGAGAAACGATAGTTTTTTTGCTACATGTGTGTATGATGTTTTCTATAGGTCAGCATTCCTTTGATGGACGTCGCTCTCCAATGCATGATGATCTCGTCTGGGAAACATTCCCAGCACTTTGTCCTTGTTCCAGCTCTGCCTGTCTCAGTCAAGTAAGTCTTTGTTTGATGATGATGATGATGAAGAGAGCATCTCTTATCATTATCGTCGTTTTGCTACAGTCGTGCGGCTGCGAAGAAAGCTACGGTTGGCTTGGTAACGCACGAGGAGTTTTCTGCGCAAGCTCGTCAACGTGACGATCAAGTGCACGCCGGCGTTATTTTTCTTCACTTTCAGCACACAATTGCGTCGTGTGTGAAGACGGGAAAGACCGTAAACGAAGACGAGCGTCCAGACGGCAAAAACAAAGACGAAGGCAAGAGAAAGAAAAATCGATTACTATTCAAAAGATATAATAATAATAATAGAGCTCGTTTCAACGCGACACATTCATCCTCTCGCCGACACGCTAAAGTCAGATAAATAAAAACATAAATTAATTATAACGTCGCCTCTCCCTTTTAGACCTGAAATTCAAAATCTACAACACAATTTTGTTCAAACGACATTTTCCTACTCGGTCCAGTGCAATTTCTGCAAGAAAAAGGTTCAATCCGCCGCTCCAATGAACAATTTTCTTTTAATTTTTGCACTAGGTGTGGAGAAAAGAGGGTTTTCAGTGTCGCGCTTGCTCGATGGTAAGCCACAAAAAATGTCTTTTAGCCTGCCAAAGAGAGTCGGCCTGTCCATAGTAAGCAATTGAAATCTCTATGCATTATCCCCTTTATTTTTTTCGTAGTCGTTCTCGCAGCGCTTCTGTGGGAGCCAAAGACGAGGATATGAAGCCGGAAGAAGCCTCGTGCGATTTGTCCAACATAACGGTAAGAGAAAAACGCGGAAGTAAAGCGGAGAGAGAGAGAGAGGAGAATCGCGTTAGCTACTCGAATCGTCGTCTCATACGCTAAGTCCTCGAGACGAAGCGACGTCAATGGCTGCGGAAGCAGCGAAACAGGTCCGTTATTGTCGACTCTAGTACGAATACGATTGTTTTTTTCCTTCTAGGCGGGGAAAGAGCTCTATAGCGAGATTCCCGTTCGAGAAAGAACAGATATCTTTAAGGCGAAGGTATGTATGCTTTAGAAAAGTATACGTATGTATAACGAGTATTGGTTAATTTAGCTTGGTGAGCTTCAAGATGCGTTGGATAGGGAGGCGCTTCGCAAAAACGAACTTCTACGAAGGGAGAAACATTGCACGGATGAGAATATGAAAGTCGCTCTACTTGCGCAGATGGCAAAGCTCGACGATCGAACGGAAGCTCTTGCTCTACTCATGATGCAATTTGCCACTGGTTTGGCTCATTGTGAAGAGGAGGAGGAGGAGGAGGAGGAGAAAGAGAAGGAGGTGGCGGGCGAGGAAGAGGGACTAGCGCTAAATAACGATTGGTGACGAATGTCTCTAAAACGTTTTATCAATTGGGTGGTGTTAGATTTATTTTTGAGTTTCGTCACTTGTCGCCTGAGAACGGCGTCATTTGTTGTCTCGCCCTCCCGTAGGAACGAACGAATGAATGAACGATGGCCGAAGGGGTAGCGGAAGCCGAAAAAGAACGACTTTACATGAGAAAATCGACGAGGGCCGACGCTCTCGTATCAGCCAATAAGAAAGAGAGGAATCTTCTTGAGAAGAAAATGGGAACGATCGATAAACAAGCGAAACGCGAAGCGGCGATCGCGAGCAGTCGAAGTGCTGCAGCGATGCATCATCGTTCGTCGAGTTCGCTTGCTCGTTTGGGCGATAAAAGTACGAATTCGACGACATTGGCTACTAGAAGTGGTCATAGACAAGCTGCGTCTTGGATTCACAAGTGGAATGCTTTGCAGGTGGCGCCTGCGCCTGTTAGTCGATTTCGAGAAGGAGACTCTGCAGGCGCCGTCGCCAAATTTTCTGAGCGTCGTTCGACGCAATCGAATCCAGTGACGTCGTGGAGTAGAGAGCTACGTCACAATGGGATCAGTAGACCCGGATCGTCGTCTCACGATTTCTGGACTTTTGGCCCGCACTTGCGCACTCGCGGGGCATACAGACCGAACTTTGTCCAGCTACTACTACTGCTACTACTAATGAGGCAGCGAAATCACTCACAGAACGACCGACAAGCGATCGACGCTTTCTATCACTCATGGAGCTTCTTTCGTCGAAATACGATTAGAAATAATTATTAATTAAAACATCAGAGCATGCGCAGTTTGCCTTCCCCGCGGCGACAGAACTCGTCGGCGTCAAAGAGACACAATCAGTCCGCCGATAACGCGCGTTCTCTTCAAACTTGTGCGAACGGCACGGCGCATTCATTTGCATTGACGGCGCGATCCCACGTCGGCGGACGTTCTCGACGAATCCGTGGGGAATTGCTGCGGGTCCCAGTCCGGCCACCGCTCTCTCTATGTCTCTCCGCGAGAGAAATAGACGAAATAAAAAAAAAAAAACGATGAAGTCGCAACAAAAGATAAGTAGACGAGAGACGGTGGGCAAGTGTGTGCACACTCGAAACGCAAATTCGACGTCATCGCGTCGAACGAACGAAGAAGAAGGAACGTAGAAGGAACGATGGGGAACGAATAACGTAGGCGCGTTCGTTCTCTCGTCTTCATCGCCTTATATCTCCCCGGCCGATCGACGCTCCTATTGTGCTATTGTGAAGCGGAAATGGATTCGCTGAGAAGCCGGATGTGAGAGGGACTGGAGGCGAGCCCTTAGCATCGTCATAAGCGTGAACTAGACGTCGAACTTTCATTATCACAATCGGTTGACTTAACCTCGTGTGGTGGGGGGGAACCAGCGTGGATGACAATAGACACTAGCGTGGCGCAGAGCGCTCTCTGCCTACTCGTATGGATATCTATCTGCTTTATTCAGTTTACTGCCACTTTTCAAGTTCCCATAGGTAGAGAGACCTTTAGTTCTTGTGTAGAGCTCTCCCCCTTCTCTCTCTCTCTCTCTCTCTATCTATATATACATAGACTTGCGTTTGTCTTTGACTCTCTGTGAGAAAGCCAAGTCTGGCAAGACGGACGCTCGAGCGAAACCCTGTCCTATCGATGGCGTCAACTTTGTCACGTTTAACGTCGATTATACGAAGAAATGGCGAGATGGACGACCGCTTCTCGTCGTTTTCCGGCAATGTAAGGCGACTGTCTGGGGTGGCGTGTCGCCGCAGTGAAAACCAATACTACCGTTTGGTCTCCTCTCGTTCAGATAAACCGGATTTCGTCAAGTCGAGCAACTGTTCCTACCATATTGCACTAGACGAATGCTTTCTTCAAAATACCAATCGAGCGCGGTTTCTCGGAGCACCCGACTATCGATCCTACTTGATACAACGAGGGTATATATATGTATATAGATTCATTATACGATCGATAGGTATTATTTCTAGATGTCCCGTGTCGAATTCTCTTCGCTTTTTGCCCAACAAAACGTCTCTAACGACTTGCTTAGATAGTGACGTCAGTTTGGCCGTTCGCATTTCGTTGAGTGAAACTTTAGCAGGACCTGCTGTCGTGCCGCCGGTTGGCTATAACTTTCATTTGGAGTGTAAAGCCGTTTTGTGCTCTCCTCATCAAGCGACGGCTACATTACCTAGAGTATATATATATATATATAAGGAGCTAGGGATCCCGTTCTATATATGTATCTATTTATCTTTTTTTTGTACTGTAGTGTCCTTCTTATAACTTCAGAAGGAAAACGTGCAAAGACATCAAATACGGCAGGTCTCAAAATCGAGAAGAACAAACTTTAAAATCGGAGAGATTCTACTTTTCTAAAAAGAGGCGTCCAATTCCGACTCCGCCGCCGCCGACAACTCCGACGACAACTCCGCCGACAACTCCGCCGACAACTCCGACGACAACTCCGACGACAACGCATAACGTATCAACAACTAATACTTCGTCAATTCCACCCTCCACTCCTTCAGTCTTGTCTTCGAATTGTTCTCGAAGCACAAGTGAAGAAACGACTTCATCAACGCCGTCCCAATCGGATAAACGACGAAAAACAGGTAGGTAGTCTACTCGTTCTCTACTAACACTATGCTCTTTCGTAATCGATTGATATTTCCTCGTCGCACTCAAGGTTCGATCGTCGTGACGGTGGGCGTGACGAGCGGCAGCTCGACTTTACTAATAGCCGGTACGGCGGTTGTTATCTACCTCATTGTCAGACGCCACAGGAATATCGTATCTTCTTACTCAGGCAGTAAGAATGAACGCGAAAAGAAAAGCGATTCCAACACAAACAAGGAAAAATAAATGTAGAGAGAGAGAGAGAGTGAGAGTGAGAGAGAGAGAGAGAGAAAGAGAAGTCGTTGGCGAGCGAAAAAAGAAAAACGTTTCCCCCCTTTTTACTTAGTAAGTCAGAGACTTCTCACAGATCCGTCGTCGCGAGCGCGACTCACTTGCTACTATGGCAATTCGTGCCACTTTTTAGCCCCTCTCGCGCATTACAGTAAGCCCACGCCATATCGTCTGTCGAACAGTTGAATCCGATTCTAGCGTCTTTCGAAATGATTATGATGCCGCCTCGACCGCGAACGCGCGACAGCATTCCGTCCAACGCGTCTTTCGCCGCTTCGTCGGGCGATCGGCCCGCTTCGACGAACCACAGCGCTTGTCGCGCCAACGTCACTTTCGCAATCGATTCTCCGTGACCCGTCGTCGAGGCGGCGCCTATCGAATTGTCGGCGTAGACGCCGCATCCGACGATGGGAACGTCGCCTACGCGACCGGGAAGTTTTCCCGTGATTCCGCCCGTCGATGTGCCGGCCGCTAAATTACCGGAACTATCCAGAGCGACGGCACCGACTGTGTCGTGACCGCCGCCGTCAATTTGCACGTTGAAATCGGCTTTGACGGCTTTTCGAAATTGGCGGAATTTTTCCAGTTCGCTTTTTCGTTGTTCGGTTATGAGTGTTTCCTTGGAAACTGTCGGTATTCCTGTTTGTTCAGCGGCGGCGAATTGATTCGCCCCCTCGCCGACCAAGAGCACGTGATCGGTTTTTTCCATGACTTTTCGCGCTAATGTTACGGGGTTCTCGACGGAGTTTACGCACGCGACCGCGCCCACGTCGAGATTCGAACCATTCATGATGATTGCGTCCATTTCGACGCGACCGTCCGATGTCAAGCACGATCCGATGCCTGCATTGCATACGGGATTCGATTCCATGCTGCGAATTGCCGCTTCGACGGCGTCCAACGCCGTTCCGCCGCTTTTCTCTAGAACAGCCCATCCTGCACGTGCCGCGTCTTCGACGCTCGCTCTCCACGCTGATAGAGAGTAGCTGTGACGACTAACTGCACCGCCGTGAACGATAATCGCCGGCTGAGACCGAGACATTGGCAGGCACGTGAATCGAATCCGGGAAATTAGATACTATATGCAAAAATGGACGAAGACGCCGTTCTGGTAGACGTCGTCGTTTTCCAAAGTGTTTTAGCGACGCCTAGTGTTATTCATAGAATCGCCCGCCTCCTCACATCGAAAGCTACCTCTACAAACAAGATCCTCACAAGCGTCTGGGACGTCAAGGCTGGAAACATCGTTATTTCGTCGTAAGGGGGCCCCCCTTAGCTCCGTCGCGACGAGTACGCATTCTCGCAGGTAATCAAAGATCGCGTACATTACTACGAAAACAAGGCGGCCTACGAAAAGAGGCAGGAACCAAAGGGAATTATACGTCTAACGGAAGTAGGACGAGACATTGTTTCACTAGTACAGAAAAACAAGTCCTTTTTTCAGGTTACAGATGTCTATCAGGAAACGTACACTAGCGTTCCGAAAAAACATCACTTTAACACGGGTTTCGTTATTGCGACGCAGGCGAGAAATTATAGTCTCGTTGCCGAGGTGACAAGAATCTCATTTTCATGTGGGGATCTCTTGTATTATTATGTGTTTGTTCTTAGAGTGATAACGAAATGAAGATTTGGGTGTCGAATCTTTCGTATGTGAAAGCCTATTGGGCGAAGCAGGAAATTCGTAGTACAGTTATTGATGATGAGCGATTTGCTCGTTTGGCTCTAGAGGATGAGGAAGAGGTGACGGGGGACTCGAGGAGGGGGGCGGGGCAGTTATCATTACTCCTATAGGATCAAGATGTTATTGAAGGAAAATTCACTCTCTATGGCGACGATGATGACGGTTCGAGTCCAGCGGCTTCCCGAGTAAGAGATAATTTTTATTTATTTATTTATTTATTTATTTATTTATTTATTTTCTTCTTGCAGAGAAGTAGTTCTGTTATGTCTCGAAGAGATGCATCTTTTCAGTTGAAAGTGCATCTGTTTGATAAGAAGTCGCCGCGATTCGTTTCCATGGAGAAATCGTCGGCAACGCCTCAAAAATTAATAGAGAAATTGATCGGACAGCTGAGTTCGTCCGCGTGCAATGTATGGGTCGTGAAGAATGACGGAAGCGGTAAGAAAAGAAAACGTGAGAGAATGTTATATGAGTCAAGGAATCGATTTCAGTGAGAATTTTGGAGAAGGACGACAGTCTGGTTCTCTTGACGTCTGTCAGTCGTTACTATGTCCTTGAATTGGCTCTTAGAGTAAAAAACACTATTATCACACACTAGTGACGTCACGTAACGCAACGTTCCAAATATGGTCGATGATGTCACAAAGGCAAACGACCAATCAACGTTCCGCTACGTTGCGTCGCTACCCAACGTCACTCTAATTTTTTTCTGGGTCCCTAGGTTGTCGTTGTTTACTTCAGCGACGACAAGTTTGAGCCAATCATCGTTTCTAGCGCGATAAAAGCGGAGGAGGTGAGAAGAATTTCTAACGCGAAGGCGTTTCTTTCAATTCTTTCATCGTTTTCACAGCTCGTCGCGACGGAACAAGTTCAAACTCGACTTGCACTTTCGGGCGTCAGCAATGCGGGTCTCTTTCTACGAGACGCAAATGGAAAAGGTAGAAGAAATCCGTCATATGGCAGTCGAATCTCATTTTCCTCGGCCCCGCCCCCCAGATCAATTCTTTTCACCCGATGATCAACCGTGCGAGTTATTATATCCCAAAGTTGACGATAAATTGACGTGCAAGCAAGGAATAGGTCATCATTATGATTGAGATAATTGAAGTTTGAGTGAGAGGGGACTTTTTTATTCTGAAAAAGGTCGACTTGTTGTTAAGAATAAGGCACTCGGGGCGGAGAGACGTCTTAGGAGAGAGACGATTTCTTTATCCATGGACGAAAACGAGACCAATCAAAAAAACATTGAAAAGAAAAAAATTGTAGAGACGACGTATATAGAGAGAATGAGGTCTGATTTTTTGAATTAGGAAGCGAGAGCTTTGAAGGAACAACAGGAGAAAAGATTGATGGAAGAAGCGAGACGAACGAATATAGAAAAGACCGTCGAAGTAGCGAAGCCAGAGAAGAGCGTAGCAAAAAGCAATATCCGAAACGATAAAACGTCTGTTATAACGGAAGAGAAAGAAGAGGAGGAGAAGGAGGAGGAGGAGGAGGAGAAGACTCCCAAGGAACCTGAAAACGAAAGCGAAATTGAAAAGGAAATGAAAAATGACAATGAAAGAGAAGAAAATCTTCCAGATGAGCCTGATTTGAATGAAACTGATTTGGGTCACCGTGACGACGACGAGGAGGATGGCGTCACATTTATTCGATCTAAGGCGATTTCTACACGTTCCAGGACGTTGACTCTCCCCGACGACGCTGATTCTGACGATTTCGTTGAGAAGATGAAAAGAGATGCAATCGATGTTAGTCTCACATAGTCTAGCTAATACTATCTTTTAGTTGAGTACTTCTTTAATTAAAGATTCAGGCGGCTTCGTTGGCCGCTCGCGCTTCCGTTCACAAGCGCAATTACGTTGTGCCGACCGATCGTACGACGGGAAGCGCTGCAGCTGCTATGGCAATGGGAAAAGTCGCGTTGCGAAAGGAGGGAGAAGGAAACGGTGACGGCGACGGCGACGTTCATAAAAGAAGAGTTCAAATGTCCAAGAAGGAGAGACTTCAAAGAGTCGATACGAGAAATAAAATCGAAATGGAGAAGGCGGCGGCGGCGACAGGTACGGAGGCGCCGGCGAAATAATTCAAATTTATTTATTATTTTTATTTTTATTTGTTTCAGAGCGCTCTATTCCTTCTCTCTCGTCCGATTCTCGAAGTGTTTCCTTTGGATCTTCTTCTCTTTTTGTCGACGAGAGTCACGCGAGTCGAGTTCGTTCGCCGTCGCCAATCAGCTGGAAGCGTCAAATGGAAGAGGAACAGCGCATCGAGGCTCTATTTGAGCAGCCCGAATCGTCGTCGCAACTCGACGCCAGTCATCAGCGATTGAAAGAACTCGAAAAGAAGGCAAATCTAACGGAATCGCCACCGGCTCAAATTCGAAAAGGCAAGCAATTTATAGTAGATACAATGAGCAATCTATTGTTTCTCTTTAGTTCCGCGTAAAGCCAAGAAGTTGACTGATGTTGACATTAATCGGCTTCTGTCTCGACACGTGGATAAGGGAGAAGAGTCGAATGAAACGGAAAAACCGTTGGAAGTGAAATCGCCGGCTGTGCTAAAGATAATTAAATTGAATTCGACTTCAGAAAACAATCTTGGCCGAAAGTAGAAAGAGTCAGAAAATGAAATCATT
Source organism: Oscarella lobularis (assembly GCF_947507565.1). NCBI lineage: Eukaryota > Metazoa > Porifera > Homoscleromorpha > Homosclerophorida > Oscarellidae > Oscarella > Oscarella lobularis. The sequence goes on from NC_089181.1 coordinate 3,409,994, forward strand.
TATTAATCACATATTTTAGAATTGATTTCATATCTCTTTCGGGAGTTTTACTAAGATTTTGCAATGGTACGTGGCAGCTTGAACCGGGATCAGAATTTCATAATTTGGAATCGGTACGTAAGATAGTTTCAAAGCAGACTTACGTGATTTTTGCCATCTCTATATCTCAGACAGTGGCCGGTCACTGTGAAGTGTTTTCCTTGACGCCAGACATACGTGCCGTCTTCAATCACGATTCCAAGTCGTGGAGTGTGACGGGACCTTCTCGCGATGACGCGACGACGAGTGTTGTCGAAGAAACGGAGCAAAGAACGTACGGAGAAACGACGACGGAACAAGCGACGACATTGCCAAGGTCTGGGCTCCGAGAAACCCTTGCTAGAATTTAGAACTGCTTTGTAGATTTTTTAGTTTGACTCAGCCTCGCGTTAATACGTTCGAAATTTCTCTCGTTCACAAGAGACGTGAGTTGGAAGAGAGAGTGGAGAAATTTAGACTCATTGTTGTATCTTTAGGCTTAGTGCAACAGGTGCACAATGCCGTACATCAAATCATTCAGCACTTTAGCCAAAATCCGGAAGAAAAAGTAAAAGGAGTCTATAGTATCGATTCTAAATTTTTTTATAGGATACATACGGCGATGATTCGCTGACAGAATCAATAGGGCATCTCGTTCGAAGAGCCTTTTGTACAGCTTTGGCTGGTGTACTGACAGATGAAATGAAGGTATACAGACTAGGAGGATTGCTGAGAAATTCGCTCTGGGACGTCATTCAGGCATCCGTGTCGAAGAAAAGTAGGAAATTTGAGATTTTTTCAATGCTACGTTGTCTTGTTTGCTAGATCCCGGTCTTCCTTGGCAAGTTGTCAATGGGCTGAAGAACCATCCCGCTATTGTGGATGGAAATATGCGTTATAGAACGTTCATATGCGGAGCTTTGAAGTGAGGGGGAAATAGTTGTGGGGGTTTCTCTGGTGAGAACTGTTTTCTCTCGCAGTCATAAATTTCTTGAAGAGTGGTTAGAACAATTGCGATTTAATCAAGGTTATTTAATTAAGTGTATATATATGTAGAGAGAGGGAGACTTTGCCTCTAGATTTCTTAAAGAAGTGTTATGAGCCACACTCCCTACTTCGCCTTGCTTCCGACTCTACCGTTGGACCGATTTACGACGAGCTCCTTCTCGCTATTCAGCCTCTGACTGCTCTGCCCTTTCGCCTCTATTCAACGTTTGAATTGAATCAGCTGAGTCGGAAGCAAGCCCAAGACGTTTCTCAAACGGGAGTCGCGGAAACGACGAAAGGTAGAGTCTTACGTTCGTTGTGTCGATGACGTCATTTTTCGTAGTCGAGGCTGTGAGCGAAAAATCGACTCAGTCGTCGAATTCGGCTTTGGAAAAATTGAACGAGGTTCAGACGAAGCACGACGTTGCGCAGCAACAGCAGCAGGACGATGGAGAGAACGATAGCGTCGTCGAATCGAGTTGGTTAACACGACTAGCGACCAGCACTAAAGGATACTGGGATAAAATGAAGGCTACAGTATCAAAACTGCAATCTCCAAAGTAAGATACTGTTATCTTGATATTGATCTATTAGGGGGTAAGGGGTACACTTACAGATGTAGGCAAGTGAGAGCTCTATTCTCGAATGAAACCGACGATCCGGACGAGCTAGTGTTCAGCTGCGGTGACGTTCTTGACGTTGTCGAAGAAGTCAACGTCGATTGGCTCATTTGTCGTCTTGGCGACGAGTCTGGACTCGTGCCTAGAAATTACGTTGAAGACACGTGAGTGCTGTGGGCTTTAGCTACATTTGTGGATTCTCTTCCATTTCCCTCTTACTTTTTTTTGTCATTTTTTATTTTGTACGACTTTAGACGAATTGCACGAACATTACACGCACGCGTTTCACGAAATGCACTTTGGGGGAAAAGTAGTCAGTACACGCCCACGCACATGAGAGAAAACTGCATGCAACACGTATCATATCTAACTATTCGTAATAGACGGCGTAGACGATGGCGACGGCAAAAAGGGACGAATTGTGAAAACGACCGGACGCGTAATTATCGGTGGCCGTGTTCCAGAGAAATCGACTGGCAATGCGCATCGATTGGCCAGCTGTCGATCCGACGTGAACTTCGACAACGTATTTGTATCCGCTTAGGCCCAATTCTTTGACGCGATCTTTGATGAGATTTGAGAGCGTGAGCGCCGTCTGTCGGCTCGTCGTCGGATGATACGTTTCTTTCTCGAGAAACGACTTGAGAACCTTTTCGATGATCTGCGTTGCCGCGTGCGGTTCGAAGCGCACGTCCGGCTCCATTTTGTACGTCGGTTCGAGTTCTGGTTTTCTTTTGGATTGAGCGTCGCGATGTTCATTGACGAATGCTGTACTTCCGCTGGCCGCCGAGTAGTTGGTGCGAGCTGAAGGGCACGTGCCGCACGCGATGAGAGAAATATTCTTGGGCGAGGTGGGTTGAATTTCTTACGTATGTGGCCGCGATGATGAAATCTCGACGAATATTTTGGCCCCAGTCTGCCGTAATCGACAGACGTTCTTCTCGACGTGGACATCGTTTAGTTTGAGAAAAAGGGGAAAACAACCAATCACCTCTCTTTGGTTGGGATGACGTCAGTAGCCGTTGCGCACGTACGCTAACGACCATCAAAAAGCATGAATTCCCATGCAAAACGACGCTGGAAGTTTCTAAAGGACTGCATTCTGACTAGAAACGTTAAAGTCGACGACGACGTCTCCGTACGGCGGTTCAGCACCTTTCAATTGCTCGAAGTGGAGCCAATCGACGACAAGCGACGCGAAGGAAAGTGGCTTCGATACGAAAGCAGAGAACTGGGAAAGAGTTCGCTCAATATAAGGTCTGTAGTACACGCATACGCGTGCAGCAGTAGAATTAGCTTCCATTTTTCACCAGACATCTAACCAGTGACGTCAGTCCTAGCAATCTCGCTGGATTTAATAACACGGGAAATATCTGTAAGCAGATTCGTACGGCCGATTAGAAAAAAATTGGAGGAGTCCTATCGAAGGTGTTTGGCCATCAGAAGAAGTGATGGCATATTATTGCTTGAAGCAAAGAGACTCATTTGAGTAAGAGCACATATAGAGAGGTACCATAAATGTATTTTGTCCCAGTGGCCTTGCTGTATGTGAGTTGGGTGCCGGCATGACAGGACTTGCTGCACTCATGGTAGGTACAGTAACCCTTGCTTCAGTATTTATGGTTTTTCTCCCAAAGGTCGGGGCTTATTCGAATGCAGCTGAAATTCTCGTGACAGACGGGAATTCGCAGTCTGTTCAAAGTAACTTTGACTACGTACATGTACATAAGAAGGTACTATAGTGTGGCTGTTTTATTTCTCTAGACATTGAAAGAAACATAGAAGCCAACGAATTCGACTTTGCGTCAAAGCGAGTGAAGAGCAGGTGAGACTCCTCGTGTTTGCATGGCACGCACACCGAGAGACAAAACGAAGGGACAGCGACAAGTCTTAAAATTAGATCAATTAAAGTTCCCTATGAAACTTGACGAAACTTGACGATAGCGAGTCGCATACCGAGCCAAAGGCGACGATCTTATAGTGTTTACGGAACGGACGGACAGACAGAGACGCGCGGGCGCGGAGTCAGATAGGCGGCCAAGCAGATGCTGAACGTTGATCGACTTGAGAAAGCCGTTCGCAAGGAGACGAGTCTATTGCAGTCGAAAACGGCCCAGCAGTTGGTCGGCGCAAACAATCGCGCTCACTTCGTCTTGACGAAACGACTCGACGTTCACGCTCGCGAACACCATCGCGAAAAGCGCGCTGTCGTTCGAATGGAACAGAAATTGCGCACCGATATGCAACGCATACGAAAAGTATCGTCGCCTTCTCCGACGACAGCAATTCGAAAAGGGAGCGATGGCGAGTTATTTGTGTTTGGTGACGGCGCAAAACGACTCCCTTTGCGCTCTCATCCTTCGAGTGTCGACGACGTTGATATTTCGCCGATTCGAGACGGAGCGGCGACGGCCCGTCTTCGACCTAAATCTGGTTCCGCGTTCGCTCGGAGACACGTGTCGACGAAGTCGTGCGGGTCCTTGGATGATTCGTCGCTGTCGTCGTCGAGTCGAGGAGATGTTGTGACGGACGATCGATTTCAGGCGCTGCTTTCCTTGCTTCCCGCTCGTCCAGGTCGCGCGGAGAACGAATATAGAAAGGCGTGTGGGAATAGATGGTATCGACCGTCGCTTGACAGTGGCAGTTTGGCATGAGACAGAGAGAGAGAGGGAGACTCACTCTACCACAACACATTCATTCATTCATGATTACTTTGACTATGCTATGTTGCAACTACACTACTTCCCCCATGTTTAACTTATACTTTGTTGCAAGTGCTGCTACATGCATAAATAAAGTTGCTTTTTTTTATCTACAGTATCTTGCTCTGGGAATGCGAGGCAGATTTCAAGGAATGGGCTGGTCACTTTGACGTCATTTTATGTGCTGATGGGTACGGTGTAAATGTACTCGTGATACACACACATAAGACAATGTTTCTTAGCCTGTTCTTTGAAGACAGCCACGACGGTCTCATAGATACAATGAAAGCGCTTCTCAAGCCAAAGGTACGCTTTTCCCCTTACATCTACACACTACATACACGACGTGTGCAGGGCTACGCTCTGCATTTTGCTCCCAAGCGAAAACACACGCTACAAGCGTTTTGTAAAAAGGCCGAAAAGAATTTTAGAGTCGAGATCACGGAGATTTATGACGCACGTGTCTGGCAAAAACACCAGCAGGTACAGCGCCCAGACAAAAGCCCGTACCGTGCTTTTCTAGCTCTTATAAATTCAGGCGTTGACACTGTCATCTTACGACCCGGATTTACACTATCCTCTAATGATTCGCTTAGAAAAATACTAAGTGACGTGTCCCGTATGCGACTAAATGGCTTATTGTTAGACGCCACGCGTTTTTCGGTCTCATGCCGTTCGTTCAGATCGACTATTCGAAGTATCGCTTACAGATCGCCGTAGCCGTGCTCATAGCGCTCGTTGTGCTACTGTCGTTCTGTTTGCTCGTTCGTTGCATCGTGCGCACGCTCTGGCGACTAGGTCGATGCGCGTACGTCGCGCTGTGCAAGCGTAGCGCAAATGCAAATGTACAAAAGAGCGGCGGCTTTGGTGGAAGCTCGCAAGTCCATGTGTGACGTCACGCGCGAAGGCGGGACTAACTGTCTTATTATTATTTTAATGCTACTTTTCCTTTAGCAACTGTACACGGGTGTTATTGCTTCGATTGTTCCTCTGCATACGGGACAGCCGGCATTTTGACTGACCAACGTTTTGGCGCACTTTTGACAGCTGCAAAAGTGATTGCACGGACATAGGAGTGCGTCTCGTTCCCTGTCCATGCACACAATGCAAACGAGTTCTTGATGATCCGCTGCTGGAACGTAAGAGCCGTCCGTGTGATAAACGTGGCCGTATTGTGTAAGGGTGAGCCTGGGGTTTCTTCTCAAACGATTTCTCACGATATCTTCTCTACATACTAAATGTTCTATGTGAGAAGACTCTGTCGAATAAATATCTAGGTACATATGTACTTTGTTTTCTTGATTCCACTTGAGCTGGTGTCAGTCTGAGAGGAACTCTTCCCTCACGAAGAAACAGTATCTTTCCCATTGATTCAAGAAACGTCTGAACTGAGAGAGAAGATATATTTAGTAGATTAATTAAGTCACGCGGTGTACCTCTGAGCACTGAACTTGGAAGTGTTTGTGCACCCATTTGCAATTCCACTTCTGGAATGGCATAAACGGGAAGCAAAAATCGAAGACCCAATATTCTCTATAAGTTTATTAACTTAATTAAGAAACTGAGGATCAATTTTAAATACTTCCGGATGAATTGCTCTGCTTGCAATGTCGGTGATGTCGAGACTTAGCGTGCTCGACGAAATAATGACGTCATCTGCAACGCAAGTGCTGATGTCTGCACAAAAAACGCGAGTGACGAAGAAGGAGAAAGAGAGGAAAAGTTCTCTCGCTGGCCTTTGAAGAGAGATTGTTTCAACTCGAGATTTTCGACAGCCGCTTCAAAGACGTAGTCGACGTTCGAAAGAGCGTCGGGTAAAGAGAAGAAATAGTGTACGTCTCCCTGCATGAGAAGAAACGAAAGAATTCGCCCTCTAACGTCGTTCCGGCGACACTAACATCGAAATCTTGACCCGGGAGTAAAATTCCGTCTTGTCGCAGCTGACGTTTGTGAAGTTCGAGTGTCGATTCGAGATTGGCTATGACTTCCGGGTCGCGATCAAAAATTTTCACGCTGTGACCCCGAAAGGCGAGCTCGCCTACAAACGCATATCATTCGGCTGTCGTTCTCTACTCAATACGAACCAGCTATGCTGGCGCCCAGTCGACCAGCGCCGATTACAGCTACGAGAACCATTCAAAAAGCGCACGTTAGGCGATGTAGTCTGCACGTGACTCGCGTGATCGAGTAGAGAATGGGGGAAGAAACGATCGCTCGTCGTTTGCTCCGCAACAGTTTAGCCGGTACGGTGGGCGGAGTTGCAATATGTCTTGTCGGACACCCGTTCGACACGCTAAAAGTCCGCCTTCAAACTCAACCGGTGAAAAATCCCGTTTACAACGGACTCTACGATTGTTTTCGTAAAACTGTCAAAGGAGAGGGCATAGGAGGACTCTACAGGGGCGTCGGTAAGAGTCGAATCGTAGTTCTACGCCATCTAACGAACATTTAGGCTCTCCAATTGTCGGACAAATGTTCTTTCGAGCGACTCTATTCTCAACCTACTATCAGGTACTGTGTACAGTACAGTACAGTACTCACTCATTATTAGGACACGTGATGAACGAGGGGGGCTCACGTGTACTAATTAGTTCTCCTGCGGCGCAGGTATCGAGTTTTCTTGCTGGATCCGATAGACAGAGAGTAACTATTCCGGAATATTTTCTCGCTGGAATGATTACGGGATTTACGGTTGCTTTTATCGAAGGTCCCATTGATTTGGTAAGAATTCAGATATATATAAAAGACACTGTCTGGAAAAGAATTTTTCTACTTTTTATAGTTCAAATCAAAAATGCAAGTTCAAGTGATTCGAGCGGCACAAGGACATCCTTCCGTCTACCGTAACGTTTTTCACTGTGGCTACACTATTACAAAGCAATATGGCTTGCGTGGATTTTATCAGGCGCTTAGCGCTACGATGCTACGAAACGTGCCAGCGAATTCAATTTTCTTTGGGTTCTATGAAATATCGAGGAATTTTTGGACTCCCCAAGGAGGAAGTGTCAGCGATCTGACGTCAGGAGCTCTGCTATTTTCAGGCGCTTGTGGGGGCTTTTTCTACTGGGTTCTCACCTATCCAACTGACGTTATCAAATCGTCAATGCAGGCTGATGACACGGTGAAAGCCAATCGTAAGTATAATGGAATTATTGATTGTGTGCAAAAACTCTATAGAGAAGAAGGCTGGAGACGATTCTTTCGCGGATTAACTCCGTGTCTTATGCGTTCGCTTCCAGCGAACGCCGTTATGTTTGTTACGGTAGAAAAGGCGCGTCTCGCACTTGGGAAATACATTTGATGCCGCGCGCGTCAGCTGCGTCAGCTGTCGCGCGCGCTCGGGCTCACGTGTATGCAACAATGAGACCACGTGGTGCGACGGTAGCCCGGCAGACGTCTCGCTACACGTTGTACATCCGAATCGCTTCCCCCCCGCGCCCGGCATGTCTTTTAGGTCGATCGAACGCTGGCACGAATGCGTCATTTGTATGTGTCCGCGTCTTCGCATGGTCTGGGGCCTCTGTCAGCATCGCATTTGCGAAACGTGCCTCTACGACGGCGAAAGCGAACGAATCAAGCCGATTTTCGAGTCGTGTCCCATATGCGGCGCAATAGACGCATTTCCCAAGCGAAAACCAATCGTACCTGCGGAAAGCATCGACATACAGAGACGATTGGGCGTAATCAAATGCCCCGAGTGCGAAATCGAATTGTGGAAATGGGAATTGGACGATCACGTGAGGTAAGAGACGATAGACAAGAGCAAAAATGACGTCAACTCTATAAATAAATAAATGAATAAATAAATAAATAAATAGGTCATGTCGACAACGTCCGTGTCGCCGCTACAGCAGAAAACGAAGAAGCGCATCAAAAAAGGCATCATCATCATCATCATCCCCATCATCTCCACCAGTGGAGACCCCAAGACGAAGCGCGCGACTAGCAAGAAGTGTGAAGCAAGACTAGGTATCCATATTCATACAAAATGAGACAGAGATAGACAATGTACTATACTAAAGCAGCAATATTCACTAATAGAGCTTGCAGGCAATGGGAGCCAATTTTTCCACATACCAATCGAGATTCTTCATTGTGACAAGAAGACCATGATTGTTAAAGTGTTCGACGTCGCGATGATAGGTGAGTCGATTCCCGCCGACGTCGGTCAGGTGACCGCCAACGGAGTGAAGTAGAGCATCCGGTGCGCACGTGTCCCACTTCTTCGTGCCGCCTCGATGAGCGAAAACGTAAGCGGACGCTTTGCGTTCGAGAACGAGAAGACACTTGTATCCGCATCCGCCGACGTGAAGAACTTCATCCGGTTGAATTGCGTCGATTGCTTCGCTGACGACACCACTTCCGTGTGTGCGCGTTGAGGCGACGATTTGACGTTGGGGTGGCAATTCAGCTGGGGTGAAGTCGCCACGTATGCCCACGCCCATCATTCCCCATATCATTCGACCAGGCAAAGTGTCCGGGGTTTTTTGATAGAATGGTTGATAGATGACGCCGGCAATTGGCTCGCTTCCAATCGCTATACCTATTAGGACTGTGACGCGATCGAGAAAACCTAAAAAAATGATTCGAAATGAAATTAGTTTTCTTTTGATTTTAATTAATTAACCGGCTGTGAATTCTGACGTTCCGTCGAGAGGATCGACCCATATGGAAATCTGAAAGGTGATATATAGAAATCGAGTTCTTTTTTTATATATACTGTACGTCTTTTTCTTCTATTCCCGTGTAGATTTTGGGGCATTCCACGCTGAGAACGCTCTCGTCTTTAGCGTCCGTTATAAGACGTTGATCGTCTGCAGAAGGCGGTAAATCCTAAGAAAACAATTTATAATAATAATGATTTTTATATTTTTACCTCTTCTCCTATCACGGTCACGTTTGGATATTGGGATTTGAGCGATGCTAGAATGCATCGTTGGGAGCGTCGATCGGCTTCTGTTTGCGGATCGTCGACGCCCTTTAGCGGAAAGTCGAAATCGTTTCATCTTCTAAAATATCGTCGTTTTCTTGCCTTTTCGACGACAGCGAGCTTTCCCGATTGGAGAACGTCTCGTATGTGTTGACCTGCTCGTCTGGCTACCGCCACAGACGAAGCTAATAAACGAATCATGAGATCTTGCATATCTCTTTGTCATAAAGGACCCGGATACGAAAGTGTACAATGGGCCAGGGTCAAGGAAAAGACCTTCCCTACGAAATAGAAGACAAATACGAATGCCTAATCGGCAAAACGGTTTGGTCAGTTCACAAAGGAAAACGAAAGGTAGTCGTAAACGCTGTAAAAAGACGCCATTTTACGCTGGCGACATTTTAGTCCGATAATTTGGCCGTGACGCTCTTCGTGTTCGACGGCAGTGAAGGAAGAGAGCAAGAGGTAAAACAGCGATCCGTCGTACGCCGATTCCGAGTTGTTTAGCAGATGAAAGCAGCGAAAACAGCGTACGTTCGACTAAAAACGTTTCGTCATCCAAACGTCATCAAATTTATCGATGGAATGGAGGTAAGAGAAAAAGCAACAGTGAAATTGTTACTACAGTAGAATTGTGCAATGTAGACGGAAACGACTCTAACAGTGGCCACGGAACCGGTCACTCCTTTGGAAGAGTTTCTTCGTCAAAAAGACGGAAAAAATGAATTGGAAATTAGTTGGGGATTGCATCAAATTTCGGTACGTAAGAACTAAGGGAATTAATTAATTAGATATTCTCTATAGAAAGGATTGACGTTTTTGAATGAGGATTGTAGTCTTGTACACGCAAATATTTGCCTTTCTTCCGTCTTTGTTGATCAAGCTGGCGAATGGAAACTCGGAGGTTTCGAGTCGATTCGACCGTTTTCTGATCCTCCACCGCCCGAAGGTCAGCGAGTGTACGATCCTCCGGAAGCGGGAAAGCCAAACGCATTGAAACGCGCTGAAAAATGGTCAGTATAAAGGTCGATTCACACTGGCAACGTAACGTAGCGTAGCGTAAGAACTCTTCTCTTGATTGGCCGCTTGCCCTTTGTGACATCACTCTCCTTGACCATATTTGGAAGGGTTACGTTACGTAACGTTACGTCACCAGTGTGAAAGAAAGAAGAATACATACACATACATGTACTAACGTTCTCTGTGTACAAGGTCTTGGGATATGTGGGGTTTTGGCTGTTTGATTTGGGAAATATTCAATGGGCCTTTGCCTCGATCGTCTTCACTTAAATCTACTTCTAAGGTGGGGGCGTGTCACTTTGGGGATCTCCTTTCCCGTACGTAGATTATTTCTCTAGATTCCTAAATCTCTTGTTGCTCATTACTGTGAACTTGTTGGTGCCAATCCGAAATCGAGACCGAGTCCCGCGTCTTTTATTAAAAATTGCGCGTTTATGGATAATCAATTTGTGACGACGAATCTCAAATTGGACGAAATGCAGGTCAAAAATTTTAATTAAATATTTTTTTCTTCTATTTTTTGCTATTTTTTCTTTTAGTTTATGGATCAGAGTCAACGTCTCGTTTTTATTAAGAGTTTGAATCAGTCATTGGACACGTTTCCGAAAGAATTCGGAAAGTTTAAAATTCTTCCTCTTTTGCTAAACGCTTTCGAGTTTGGCGGAGCAGGATCTGCGATTTTACCACCCCTGCTAAAAGTTGTAGCAAAATAAGAGCCGCTTCATAATTGAAATCAAAATTTTTTTCAGTTGGGAAAACTTCTTGATACGAGTGAGTATCAATCCAAAATAATTCCGTGTCTCGTGAAGTTGTTTTCATCGACGGAAAGATCGACGAGAATTCATCTTCTTCAGCAAGTAAGAGACGATGAAATCATTGATTATTTAATCGTCTTTGTGCCTAGGTTGGTCAATTTATTGAACATCTTCAACCGTCTGTAGTCGACGCTCAGATATTTCCTCACGTGGCTGAAGGCTTTAGTGATACTGTACCCGCCGTTAGAGAGGCAACTGTCAAGGTAAATTAAGGAGGCATTGACTTAATTAATTTTGCACCAGGGTTCAAATAATATTACGTATTGCCCTAATTAATTTCGTGCGAAAGTAACAAAATACCATTAGTAGTCTCAGAATTCCACGTTTAATGATTAACAAGTTAGAAACTGATTTTGAAATAATAGTGCCCCACTCTCCAATAAAGCAGATTAGAGTTGAAAAAAATAGAGTCGCAGGTGTAATTCTTAGGCTATGGTTTTGCTGACGCCCAAACTAAGCGAGAAAACGATAGACAGTCAGTTATTGAAGCACTTTGCTACCCTACAAACTGACTCGCAGGTGGAGCCGCAAGATTGAGTGACGTAAATCGTAAGATAAATAAGAAATTTCTTATTAGGCTGGCATACGCACCAATACAACGATTTGCTTAGGAAAAGTCATTTCGTGCATGTCAAAATCGGTAAACGCAATTGAATTAATTAATTAATTATTATTTCGAAATTGTATTGTTGAGATAGACGCGTCAAAAAGTGATTCTAGCGGCGTTTGTTCGGGCTCTACGCGATCCCTTTCCTCCCGCTCGTACGGCGGGAATTGTCGCCATGTCGCAAGCGGCGTCGTACTATCAACCAACGGAGATGGCAACGCGTGTCATTCCCGCTATCGCGCCTCTGACGTTGGACCCGGAAAAGGACGTTCGAGACAAGGTAGGACGCGAGAAAATTAGAATATTTAAAAATGAAATAAAATGTTCTGCAGGCTTTTCAAGTGATTCATTTGTTTCTGTCAGAACTCCAATATTATTCGGATCATCCTGAAGAGCTTCCCAAAGCGGATTCAAGTCAGTATCAATAGAGATTCTCATTTTTATATTAGGTTATGTTTCGTCGCAACTGCTAGGTGGGTCCTATTCCGGTGCTGTTGTTGGCACGGCGTCTTCGTTTGCTGGATGGGCGTATACTTCGTTGGCGTCTCGACTCGGGAGAACGGGAAAGGATGACGCGCCACAGCCGCCAAAAGAGAAAGAGAAAGAGGAGACGAAAAAAGTCTCATCTCCACAGCAAAAATGTTAGTTTAATTAATTAATTAAACCCGTGCAGTTGTTTGTGTGTGGGAAGTTTTCTCTTTTTTAGCTCGAAACAGAGAATCTCCTCCTGTGGAAAGAAAGGTAAAGGAGGAAAATGATGATGGTGATGATGACGACGAATGGGCGGCGTTGGAGGAAGACGGAGGTAAAGATGGCTGGGGCGACGATTGGGGCGAAAAAAAGGATGATAATAATAAATCGTCGGGTGGCCTGTCGTTTTTTGACGACGACTCTGCGTGGGATTCTGGTGACGTAGTCGGGGAAACGGAAATCAAACCGGGGGCAAATTTTGTCAAAGGTAACAAATAACTTAATTAGTAGTTAAATTTGTTGATTTTTATTTTTAGATTCGACGCGTCCTTCCGCCTCTTCACTTTTTAGTAAGAAAAGTGATGATAAGGATGGCTGGGGTGATGATGATGACGCTGATTGGAGCGCTTTGGACGCCGATCCAAAGACGACAGATAAAAATAGCAATACTGGGGGATGGGATGATGATGACGAATGGGCGTCGTTTGAAGATCCTAAGCCTACGAAAGTTGCAAGTGGAATGGATCGAGCCAAGCAGCGAGATCAGAGAAGACAGAAGCAGAAAGAGGCAAAGGAACGGCGGGCGTTGGAAGCCGGAAAGAAGAGTCGTCCCTTGAAATTGGGCGGCGTGAAGAAAGTGGATTAATTAATGATTGATTTTCTTATGTAAACTACCACGTGACTACCATGTGACTAGAGCGTGGGGAGATGGCCTCTTCATTCGCTTGGAAACGCTTTCTACAATCCGAAAGGAGTTCCAAGCGATGGATTTCTGCAAAGAGGTGAGTTTCGTGCCTTCGATGCACGTTTCGGAAGCGATCTCGTCTAGTTCTCGACATTTTGACCTGATTGTCGTTGGAGGAGGCATCGTCGGTTTAGCGACGGCACGAGAACTTCTTCTCCGACACAAGAATCATTCCGTAGCTCTTCTCGAAAAAGAAAAACGGCTTGGTATATAAAAAAGAAAGTAACTAATCATCGATGACATCGTCACGTGACATTAATCCACAGCCGCTCATCAAACGGGCCACAATAGCGGCGTCATTCACAGCGGAATCTATTACACTCCCGGATCACTGAAAGCAAAATTATGCGTCGAAGGAATGGACTTGATTTATAAGTATTGTAATGAGAATGACGTTCCTTATAAGAAATGCGGCAAGGTAAGAAGAGATGACGTCATCATGACGTCATTTTATTGGTATTTTTTATAGATTATTGTAGCTGTCGAAGAGTCGGAGTTGCCTCGTCTTGATGCTCTCTATGAAAGAGCTCTTCAAAATCGAGTGAAGGGAGTTTGCATGATCGATGGAAAGTCTATTAAAGATATTGAACCTCTTTGCAAAGTGAGTCTCGCGAAAATTATTATTTATTTATTTATTTATTTATTTATTTATTTATTTATTTTTAGGGTTTGAAAGCGATTCATTCACCTGAGACGGGAATAATTGACTATGGGCAATTGGCTCGTTCATTTGGAAGAACTTTTGAAGATTTGGGCGGAAAGATATTTACTGAGACGGAGGCATGATACACATGCAACAAGTAGCTATAATATCTATTTACCTTTGCAGGTAGTCAACTTTTCTCAAAATCAAGGTAATATTTATAATAATTATTATTATTATATTGGATTTTTTTCTTTGTCTAGATTCTGTTTGTGTTCACGCGAAAGACGGTTCGACTTTTAGTGGACGTCACGTGATCACGTGCGGCGGACTTCAGGCTGATCAACTTGCAACGTTATCCGGTGGAAAACGCGATCCTCAGATTGTTCCATTTCGGGGCGAGTATCTCGTTTTGAAACCCGGAAAGCGTCATTTAATCAAGGGAAACATTTATCCGGTACGTGCTTGAAATCAATGTACTGTACACTGTAGCTGTTTTTTAGGTGCCTGATCCTCGATTTCCTTTTCTCGGCGTTCACTTTACACCGCGAATGGACGGCAACGTTTGGCTCGGTCCCAACGCTGTTCTCGCCTTCGCGAGAGAAGGCTACAAATTTTGGAACATAAAATGGGCTGACTTGAAGAGTGCTCTTCTCTACAGGTACACACGGTACTGTAGTATAGTACTCTTCTCTTGATTGGTTGCTTGCCCCTTTGTGACATCACTCTCCTTGACCATATTTGGCAAGTCACGTTACGTGATGTCACAAAGGCAAGCGACCAATCAAGAGAAGAGTTCTTAGAATCAGCCTTGAATGATGTGTACTTGTATACCGGTATGTTTTGTAGTGGTTTTCGAAATCTAGCTGCAAAACATCTCAGCTTCGGAATGAAGGAATTCTTTCGCAGCGCTCTTCTAGCAGCTCAAATCGTTCAACTACAGAAATACGTTCCTGATTTGCAGATTGATGACGTCACACGGTATAAAGTAATAGTCATTAATTAACTTGAATTATTTTTTATTAGTGGTCCTGCTGGGGTTCGAGCTCAAGCTCTCAGTCCTGATGGAAGTCTCGTTGATGATTTTATTTTTGATAGTGGATCGGGGGAACTGGAGAGTCGTGTTCTTCACGTGCGAAATGCTCCTTCGCCCGCTGCTACGTCATCGTTGGCAATTGCTAAAATGATTGCTAAAGAGGCGGAAGAGAAATTTGAAATTTGATTCTTATTTTTGTATTGCTTTTATGTAATCGAGTTCGAGATGAAACGGTCCATTGATTCGGTCTGCTAAAAGCAAGCCAATTGTTCGGACTTTTTCTCTAGAAAATGACATTTGATGGTCTTGAAGATAGCCGCGATTCGTGAGGACAAAGTCGGAAAAATCGACCTGAAATAAATAAGATAAGATTAGGAATACGATTGGGGTTGTTCTACCTGAATTTTCTCCCAAAAAGGACCACCTCTTGTATACAGAAAAGCTTGCCACAAGTCGTCGCGTCTATAGCTCTCAATTTGAAGATTTACAATGTATTTTCGACCGTCGCCACGGAGACGAAATTCGAGCGCGTCATACTGCGAAAAATCGTACAGTTTCACGCGTCCAAATCGTCCCTAATGAAAAAAAGGTAAGATAGTCTAGATTTTATTGATGTATGTTAACCCGATTTGGTTGAGATCGAATTGCGCAATATCCGCTATATTTCATTCGGTTTTTATTTGTGGAATCTGGTGCCGGTGTGTTTGTCGATAGTCGGCCGTGGAATAGCGTTGTTTCGGAGCTCGTTTGGAGCTTTGCGTGAGACATTCCGCCGATTTCTTCGTCCGAGATGCACGCCCACTTCTCCAAATCGTCCCAGAGGAGAATTTCGCGACGCTTGTCGGCTCCGCGAGGCAACGATTTGCTCCACACTCGCTTCCAAGTTTCGTTGACGATTGAGAAAGCTCGTTTCATGCTGTTTTTCGATCGGTAACGCGCGCTCCGCGATCCACGTGTTTCCCACGATGTTTCGCGTTCTTTCTGTCTGTTCGCGAGCTTTTCTCGCAACGGGAAATCGTCTTCAGTATCGCTACTTGTTATTCGACTCGTCGAAGGAGCTTTCGTGCTGCTTTCGCTGCGCATTACGTAGAAATTCTCAATCGACAACCGAAGCAGCAAAAAAGAGAGTAAGTACATATAAAAGACTAGAAAGTGCAGTGAAAATCGGCTCTAGGTGGAACACATATGGACGATCCCCAATTTTCTTTCTCTATCTCGCATTATTTCGACGCCAATCATTGGATATCTCGTCATCGAACAGAATTACGTCATAGCATTGGGTGTCTTTCTTGTCGCAGGTCTCACGGACTTGGTATAGGCCACATGCAAGCTCAATCAATAATTAAATAATCGTTTTTTTAGCTTGATGGCTATATTGCGCGAAATTTCAAAAATCAGAAATCGATGCTGGGTACAGTTCTCGATCCGTTTGCTGATAAACTTCTAGTCAATGTATTGGCTATGTCTTTGAGCTACGCAAGTCTTTTACCCGGTATTGGTATATATGATATTATGGAAGTATCTTTTATCTTTCGCTCTAGTTCCTCTGACTGCTTTGTTTCTAATTAAAGATGGTGGTCTAGTGTTTAGCGGTTTCTTTGTTCGATACAAGAGCCTTACTCCACCCGTGGGTAATTCAATGGTCATGTGATCATGTTAATAAATATTTTCTTCTAGATTACGTTGGCTAAGTATTGGGATATTCGTCATGCGACGACCGAAATCAAGCCGACTCTAATAGGAAAAGTGAATACGCTGTTTCAGCTCGGTTTGGTTGCATCTAGTCTCGCTGCTCCCGTATTTGAATTTGTTAATCATCCAATTCTTCAAGGAATGTGGTGAGAGGAGATTCAATATAGTTTACATGTATATTTTTTATTGTTTTTAATTATTAGGTATTTGACTGCAGCCACAACTGTTGGATCGGGAATTAGTTACATTGTTTCAAAAAATGCTATAACCTATTTGCAACACTCTGAGAGTGAGAGAAGAGAACAATGACCCCGCCCCCTCGGCAAATTTCAATTTATTCTCATTCTATGAATATACACAGCAGCAGCAGCAACAAGTAGCAACAATGAAACAAGTTGTAATTAGTTAATTAAGAGAAGAACTTCCAATAGACCAAACCCCCAATGATGCCTAGCTCCAGTAATATAATGATCATCATAATCAATTTATCCGTTATCACCCTAAATGATAGAATCAATAACGTATTAATTAACACTATAAGGGTACCTTTTCCCCATTGAAATCAATATCGTTTTTGCCTTAGAGACCTCCGCATCCGTTTCAGCGACCTAAAAAATAATGAGATTGAAATTGAAATTGATCATGTGACTATTTACTGTATCTGTGGCTCTTAGTAGCTGTTCCCTCTGACCATATAATTCCCCAAGTGTTTCAGTACCAACTTGTTCTAATAAGTTTAATTAAAGATCACGTGATCACGTGATCTCTCATTTCTATTTTTTATACCTGATTCTGTAGCCACTGCTTTTGATCTGGCTATACTCTCAGAAGCTCTATTTAGACTTCCCGTTCCTTGTATCAATGTGTTTCTCTGGTAACCTTGAATCACCTATAAAACAATTAATTAATTAATTATAATTGATTCAATTATCATTTAGATGTTACCGCTGGATCTTGAGTTCCATATGTTCGGCCTCCGCTAAAAAGTTCTTCTCTCGACGAACTGGCTTGTCTCTAATTAATTAATTAATTAATTAGATAAATTAATTAATTCGTTTTTTTCTCACCAGCTCCTTTTTGATTCGTTCCAAGTCGGTGCGACACTTTCTCGCCTTCGAGTTCATTCCAATGCGAAAAGCGGCTGGTGCATTTTGACTTTCGGCTTCCATCTGTTGGAGCTGCGAAAATCGTCACTTTTTGCTGATAAGTTATACGACGAAATTGATTCTACCGTCTTTTCTGCTGATTCTAGTCGCTTTTCTGTGATTCTGATGCTTGATTTTCGTTGTTCTGTGCGAGAAACGATCGTCTCCTCTTTCTCTCCCAAAAGGGAGCCTCACCTCCGACGCTTCGCTGAATGAGAGTCAATTCGGACTTGACCTCCCTCATGATGGCACTGAAATCGTCATCGAGGTCTTCGAAGCGTTCGGAAGACATTGCGTTTCGCGAGAGACGTGTCACGGGATCAGTCGTCGACGTCACTCGTTGCTATTAATTAACCACGAGAGAGTACACGGAAGCATAGAATGGATTATGCGATTGTCTACGCCATCGTCGTCGTCATAATAGCGATGCTATTCCGTTGGAGAGAACTCGTATCAACGCGATATCGACGTGCAAAGGTGATTTCAGTTTCGTTTTCCCAAGAAAAACGAATCCCAACGTCTTCTAGCACTATTTCCTCAAATCGAAGTGGAAAAAACACCTCAATAAGCTAGTCCTAGAAAAGGTAAAGAGCATTACATCGTAGATTCATCGAAATAAGCCATGACGTACTGTAGCTTCTTCCTCCGGGTTCTCGCGCTGGATGGACGCTAGTCGATAGCAGAAGAGGCGTTCGACTGTGGAAACGAACGATTAGCGATTTCAGTTCGACGGAACCCGTATACGCTTCGAGCATCGTCATCGATTCCTCGACGGAAGTAAGTAGATACATTGCACCTCTAAGGTATCAATTTATTTATTTATTTATTATTTAGGATGTCGTTTCCGTGTTGAGCGACGTCTCCTTGGAAGGGGAATGGAATTCGCGTTGTCTCGCTGCTCACGTGATAGCAAAGGGTTCTGACGGTGTGAGTGACGTCATAAGTGTTAATTTGAGAGTTTCCGGTGGCGGAAGTCAATCTTATTCGAGGTGAGAACGACATCAGATTAATTAATTAATTAATTTTAATTAATTAATTAATTAATTAAAAGATCTTGGACTGAAGCTGAGAATTATTTTCGTTTGTTCTCACGTGCTATTGGAGGAGAACGTCAATCTGACGTAGAGTGGACTTATTGGAGTGTGAAATCGATTGGGGGGCAAAGTGAGGAGGATGATGTCACGTGTCTCTCTCTCTAATCTCTTTTTATTTTCTTCTTAGATGATGATGATAGCAATACTGCTACTACGTTGGTTTCTCTTTGTTTGGGTCTTTCCGTCGTTTATTTTAGCGATGATGCGTTGGATTGTCTTTCGTCTTGGCTCTCTTCATTACAGCACTTTGTGCTTATGCAATCGGCTACTCGGTCTATCAAAACGAGTTTGCCGTTGCCAAGCAGCAATGAAGAAACAAAGAAGCCCCCAAGGGGATCTCCTAAGAGAAGAAAAAAGGATTCAATTGTATGTAAGAACTCATAGTTGAATGTTTAACGCAAACGATTTTTCTTTAGATGAATTCCTTTCCTTCTCGCTCTTCAGAAAATCAGAGATTGAGGTGAGATAAATAAATAAATTAATAAATTAATAAAATGACGTCATAATCCAGTTGGATCAATCTCGCTGACATTTCAGCAATCAAAGTCAAAAACACCGCCTTAGCGGAAATTTCTGACGAATGGAAATTAGACAGCGAAACAAAGTATACAAACCGTTCAATATTTTAATTGAGAGATCTACGTTGTGACTCGAATTTAGAGGCGTAACAATTATGAAGAGAAAATCGCTCGTAGGGGAAGAACAACCCGGATTAAATAGTGCCAAAGGAACAGCAAATATGACCGTCCCACCTTTCTTTGTACTAAGTTATATAGCTGACTTAGAAAAAGGCAATCTGTGGAATGAAATGTACAACGAGGGTATGTACAATAAAATTATTTCTTTTTTTAAGAGTGCACTTACTTTCGTACAGGCGTTCTAATTGAAGTTATTCGTGAAGACACGTTGGTATGTCGGCTCAAGTATAAGCCAGTTTTTCCGACGTCACCTCGCGATCTGTGCGTCGTTTCCGGTATCCGGGAGGTTGGAACGGGTCTCGTGATGGCCGTGAATTCCGTAAGGATAAAAGAACGTTGGCGCGCTTTTTGTTAGTTGATATTAAGGTGGAGCATTCCTATTGCCCGGAAAATGAAAAATTTGTACGAGCTGAGACGAATAATAGTGGATTTTTAATTGTTTCGACACCCGGAAATAAGGCAAGTTGTTCCGTGACGTATTTAGCGCGAATTGATTTAAAAGGTGAGGGAATGGGAAATGATTTTGAGATGATTTTTAATTATGTCTCAGGTCGGATTCCTGCTTTTGTTATTAATAAAATAATTTCGGTTCAACCTCGCTGCGTCGTTTCGCTGCGCGATTTGGTCGAACGCGAATACGAGGTGTTGAGTGTGGAGGAGAAGACCAAATGGGAAGAAATGACTTTGGATGAATTTTTGAAAATGCGACGCAAATACTTACGACGTTTATGGAGGAAACAAGAGTCGATGGAAAACGGAACCAATGAAGAAGAAGAGGAAGACGGAAGTGATGACGTAACATGTAGCAATAGCGAGGAGGAGGAGGAGGAGGAGGAGGAGGAGGAGGACAATGAAAAGCGTGTATTCGATGAAGAGAGACTAGTTGTATGTGTCCTCTTGCCTTAATTAATTAATTAATTAATTATATATCTCCTATAGGCTCCAACGCCAATTTCTTTTCAAGAAGCTGAATTTCCTCACAGTACAGTCGTACATTTTTATCTAAAAGAAATTTGTACTCTTTCTCTCTTTAGATCATAATTCTAGGATTGATTATCGAACGCTTGGAAATCAAATTTGTGCTAATGTGATGGCAGAGGTATTTGGCCCCCCAGCTGCCGTTCCGCGTTTTAATATTATTACTCTATTATTACTTCAGTTCTATTTCGCATCTGGAATTGATTTTGAGTCGGATTTTCTGACACGAAATACGCAGTCCGGAGGCTGGATGTAAGTTCTATTTGCTACTTTGTTGATTTTAGATAAGATTTGTGATCCTTTAGCTTTCAGTCTATTGATAGAGACGTGTTGATTATGAAGAAGAAAATGCCGAATAGCAAATATGATAGGTTAGATAGGGAATTCTACCTTAATTAATTAAAACAAAATAAATTTTTACGTGTTCAGTTTTATGGGACGTGGAATGATAGAAGTGCCTCCTACTCTAGTGTGGGATGCAGTTCGAGATTCCAGAACTAGATTCGTTTATGATAACATGCTCAAGGTGATACATAGTACGAAAGAGTATCAATTGCATTTTATTCCCTTTTTCCCCTAGTCTTTAGAAATTGTCGAGGAAATTGAATCCGGATTAAATATAGGTAAGAAAGAAAGAGAATAAGCTCTACTTTCGGGATTGTTGTCTAATAGTGTATTGCGTTTACGAAACTCACAATTGCTTTATGAAACAGGGAAGAGACATGTGTTTTTTGCATGCAGAACGACAGGAGGTTGGAGGAGTCAATAAACGTTTATAGTTTAATTATTTAATTTGATTTAGAACGGAAAATTTATTGTTGCTGGACGATCAATCACTCATCCAAAGTGTCCGGTCACACCGAACGTAATTCGAGCTGAGGTTACGTATTTTTATAGGGGATGATCTTTTCGAAAGTTTGAATTTTTTGCAGGTAATTGCTAGTGGATGGCAAATAGAGCCAATAGTCAAACAAGGAAAATTGCACACTTTGGTTTCCTACGTTGTTCAGGTATATCTTTCATTAGTGACGTCATTTGACATATAGAATTTAATTAGATCAATTTGGGCGGACTTGCGGCTGGACTGATTAACCTCATTGGAAAAAGGCAGCCTCTCGCTATTGCTTACCTGAGGCAACACCTCATAGAACAATCCTAATTAAATGAATAGCTTTGATTAATTTCGAGCAGTCACGTGCCCGCCTGTACGGGATATTTTCGCCGACCGAGTAAGCGAGCAAAGAGAGAGAAAAAGGCTCTACTTGCACGCTTTAGGATCGCCTCGAACGAAGCGTCTCATCGCGCCTAACTCTCAGCGTACGACGAAGCGCAGTTATTGCGTCGAATCGACAGGTCGAAGTGCACCGTACAGCCTCTTCTTTGTTTCTCTACTTCGTCTGTTTGCAGTTTGCAAAGCGCCGCATGCATGATGGCTGAGCCACAGAGAAGAGAAAAAAGACACGGCGGACACGCTCACTTTTTTTTTCGTTTGCTTTTCGTTTGTAGTGCGGCGGCGCAAGTACTGTAGAATTCGCGTAGCGTACGTGCTAGGGTCCTGAGCACGACCTAAAAGACTGCTCACGCCCGGGGTCCTCGGGCAAGACCCCGTCTCACCAATACAAAAAACTGCCCCGCCGCCGCCGCCGCCACCGCGCAGTAGAAAGGAGTCGTGTTATTTTTTATTTAAAATAAACCCGGAAGTAACCCGGAAGTAGCTCAAAAAGAAAACGAACGTCCTCCCGGCGTCTTCAGGTGAAGGGCCCTTCACCCAGGCCCTCTTTCGGGGAGACAGTGACCCATCTGTCCCGGGGGTGCCTTTATGTACCAAGGCACAGGTGGACCGCAATTGTAACCCACCGCGTCTTGCCCAAGTGGGGTGGCAGTTTATCATGCACTCATGCCACTGGAGTAGGGGATTGAATCCCCTGCTTTTGCGCCGCGTTTAACCTCTCTGGCTCGAGTTGGGCCGGTTTTATTTAGTCACCTCGGGGCCCGGAGGTGAATGGCGACATCGGAGGAAAGCTCTTCATCTGCCTCGTCCGATTGTCCATTATATTATAGATGTACCATCTGGCCAGAAAAAAAATTGCCAGTTCATAGAAGCCCCCGTATCTGACTGAGTTTGTGAAGATGACATCTCCTTCTCTTTAGGCACAAATGACATCGGAAAGAAACTAAAGTAAAACAACATTTGAAACGCAGCCTTACGTTCGTGGACAAAATTCAAAAGATCCTGAGACTGTTTTCCTTATATATATTTTTTTTCAAATTCGTCAGAGCAGTAGACCGGATTGGCTTCTTGGTGCGCTTGCTGGAGAAACAGAGCTGGTTGCGCCGCTGTACGTTCTCCCCGGGGAATGGGGGCCCCCGTTTCTGCGATTTGCAGCTCATTGCGAGGTCCTTCAGATACCGATCGCAATCCGACGAATGAGAAGTGCAACGCGAGTGCCTTTCGGACGTTTTTCATCGCGTTTATCGGCGCACTTCGACTTGGACTGTTGAAGCGCTTCTGCGCATGAGCAAGTTAGAGTTAAATAATTGCCAAAGAAGCTGCATGTCGGTGAGGCAGATTGCATAACCGAGAAATCAGCAAAAAATGAATTTGTGTGATACTCCTATGTATAGAAAACGTAATTGACCGCGTGTAACTCTCTCCTACTATGATATGACTAAATGGACTCCCAGACGCCTATCAGATTATCTAAGCCAAATAAATATCCGTCGCCTCGATTTCTGGGATCCGTGACTTCGTTTCGGTTGGCCGTCGTCTTGCCAAAATCAATCATCCAAACTCCAGCATTTCCAATCGTATCACACACAAAAAGCAAAGAACTACCAATAACCTAGAGCAAGAGCGAGAAAAAACGCTAGAAAAGAAAACGTGTTTTGAATGCCAATAAATTGACCTCGTGTTGTTGAAAGAAGGGCGATTGTTCGAGTGCTGTTCTTAGTTGATGAAGTCTATCTATTATTGTAGCCTACGCGCAGAGACAAAGAGAGATAGTGTATTTCTCAAAGTAAGGGGTAGCGTAGCCAGGGAAGTAGGTATCACCTAGCAACGGGTTGCTAGGTAAGGGTATAATATACGGGGAGGTGCCTAATAGCAACGGTTGCTAGGTTGTCTTACTCTGATTTTGTCGTTTTCAAACGAAAATTGATTGAGCCATTTGGCAACTTGACGAGGATCTTTCATCATTTTGAACGGTTTTATATGAGGACCCTCATGGGGAAGCTATACAGTGTGAAATGATTATGAGAGAGAGAGAGAGTCAGCTGGTCTAATTAATTACTTTTACGGCTTCTATCCTATAACCATATTCAGCTGTCGTGGAGATTGTTTCTCTCCACTGCATGTAGCGAGGTTTGGTAATTGCTTTCTGATCGTTTTCAGCGTCCGTCGGAGCGCTATTGTCAATTTTCACCATTTTCTCATACAAATCCTTCGAAGGAAAGAGTGTAGCATAATAGAAAAGAATAGAAAAAAAGAGCTTCCTCTCTTCTACCGGTCTTAGTTCCCCTTTTGCTTTCGCTTTCATTAACTCGTCTGCTAGATAGGTCCTACGTGTGTTGCACGTGTTACATGTAGACACATTTGTTCCTATGTCTCACCGAATTCCCATTTTGATATCCATGACAGCCGGATCTTCGAAATTCGCCAAAAGATCTTGCATTTGCAAATAGGCTAAGAAGACAAGAATGTGAGAACGAACGCTGATTGTTGTAAAAGTGCTACAGTACTTACGTTGTCCTTCCTGTTGCACAACACCGTGGAAATCGGGAACAAATTGTTTGATGACGTCACCTTGGATTTTTTCTAAAGCGACCTTTTCCCAGGAAGTTGCCTTTTTGAGTATCGTTCCAACGGCGCCAGGCTTGAAAGATCCTACAGTATGATGGGGAGATAGTCTATGACGTCATTCTCTTAATTAATTAGAGACCTTCGTGTCCAGCCAATTGAACCCACGGATACTTTTTCTTGTATTCTTGAACGAAAGGCGACCAAAAGAGCATTTGTCTCAACAGGCCCCAAGACTGTTGCTACACAACACGGAAGTAGACGCTATAGGACATCATTCACCGTGTACTACACTTACTCGATCTTTCACCGAAGTTAATTTCTTGAAACTTCGTTTTTTCTTCGCTGGCGACGCGAGATCATCGAGATCGTCATCCGTATCGAACGTACTTGACGGCCCCGAAATGGACGCCGAATCAGTAGCAGCGGCGGAGGCGGCGGAGGCGGAGGCGGCGGCGGCGACGACGACGGAAACATCGCTGCTGCTATTTGTCGTTGTAGAAGACGATGGAACGTCAAGGGGGGCGATTGGAAGTGGAGGATTAGGAATAGGGAATGTTTCGCAGGAGCCAGGCGGAGGCGAATCGTTGTCCGATTCCATCGCTGTCGATGTGTAGGAAACGACGGATGAACTGCGCGACGAAGTAGTGAAGGGCGCCGCGTCAACGGGAACGCTTAGAAGTGAAGGATCGGAGGCTGTTGTCGTTCTTCTTGTCGTTGCGGCGCAATTCGACGTCGAAGACGATTCGTTTTCTTCTTCTGCTTCGTTTTCGTCGATGATTTCGATTCTTGTCTGGTCGTTCGATGGATTCATCCCGGCGCCTTCTTCGCAAAACGGCGCCCCGCGATTTGTGGACGATTGAGCGACGTTGGAAACGCGATTCGGGCGTCGATTTGAGGCTCGCGTCGGATGCTAAAGCTAAACGATCCGCTATTTGCCTTCTCGCTTCAAAATCCACAAGTCCGTCCTGTTTGCTTCTTGTGGTTTTACGCATGCGCTATGACTAATTGCGTCACGCGATAATCGTCTCTAGGGTTGCGTGCGCGACGTGGAGAATGCAGGACGACCATCTCGTTCAAATTAGCGCAACGAGAGCCGAGGTAGACACGAATGGCGATTAACTGATGATCGAACGACTTTTCATTAGATCGATAGACGTATTGGCGCATTTTCAGCCTACAAACGGAAAGAAATCGACGACACGAACGTACGATTTTATTTTTCCGTCACCGGAAGAAAAGGTGAGTGAGTGAGAAACCGCATCCGCCCAACTCCTAATCGTCGTCGTCGCCGCCGCAGCAGCAGCAGCCAATGAAACGACGTGTGCCCGAACGCAAACCATTTTTAGAAAGAGGATTTCAACACGGATTCAGTCTTCCGGTATGTAATACAATAGTAGCCAATAATCCATAATTATTGATATCTGCAAAGATGATTCTGATTCTGATGATGATGATGATGATAAGAAAAAACAAGGAGTTCAAACCAATAGTAGTAGTAGTAGAGACAAAGATGATGACCATTTCCATTGTGGAGTAGAAGAGAGACTTTCTAATATGGAAATTCATTTGGGAATTAGTCGAAGTGACGACGGAGGGAGAGACGTTTATCAAAGACTTCAAAAACTAGAAGAAAGAATCTTGTTTCTTGAGGGAATGTCACCAGAATATTTTCAGGAGACATTGAATCCAGCCACTCAGCACAATGAAAAAGCTTCTTCTCCCGAGTTCCATGCCGTTGCACATACGTTCAGTCATCCCGTTTCAGCGGTGCACCACGCTAAGAGACACAAGATGAAGAGACAAGAGACCAATGAGGTATAATACAATGTACAGTACTAACTTTCTCTATCTCTTCTTCTTCTTCTTTTTTCTCTGCTGCAGACTTTATCTGTTGAAGAGATGGATCAGAAGATTGCAACGCTTCAGCAGAAACTAATTGATAAACAAAAAATATAGAATTTCTATTAGATTCATCATTACCTTCTCTAATGCAACATTTGCTCTCAATTCTTGCTATGAGTTGTCTCGCGTAAAAATCTCTGTAATCTTCCCCTGGCAATTGATGCAATGCTTTGATGGCTCTGTCTATGATTTGATTGGCTCTTGCTGCAGGCATTAGATCCTTATTTCCGTACGTATCCTTTGGGTCATAAAAACAATCATCCAAATTTTTCCAAAATGTATTGACAGCGACGCCAAATTCAAGAGACAAAACATTGTGAAACCATAGAGCGGGAATATAGAGAATATCTCCGGCATTGAGCTGACATTCAATCCGGTGTGCTTGACTGAATAAAGGAAAGCGAAGCAAATCCGGTGAATCAATGTCTAAAACAGCCGATTTATCCCCCTTCAAATAGAGATATTGGGAATCTGTAGGCGGAAAGAAGACAACACGTTTTGACCCTGTCACTTGTATGAGTAGATTATCCATTACCTAAAGACAATACAGTGTAGCTTGATTATTATAGTCATTAGAGTAGACAATATTACATCGTAGTGAGTCCATAGATGAATGCGTGGAGAACTGATGCGAAAGACAGTTGAGAAAAGTTGATCTTGTGGAACTAAAGAGGGGATTTGAAGGTCATGTGCCAGTGTTGGAAACTGGGTGCTAAAATTGGCAACATCCTGCAGCCAGGAAATTAAGTTTTGTAAAAAAATTCGCCGGATTACCTTTCTTGGATCGTTTCCTAGAGATCTCAAATAATATTTCTCTTCCTAAATGATGTTTGGTTGGTACAGTACAATTATTTTTAAAGGTGAAGGAAGCGTGTACCTTGCAGAAGAAAAAATCGTCTTGAATTTCTTTCGAAGCTCGTTCGACGAATTCGTCAAAAGGTAAAGTTCTGGCGAAAAATTCGAATTTCTATATTTTGTGCACGATTCATATTAGCTTACTTGTAGGCAAAATTTTTGCTTATAAAATCCATTCTCGGCGTCGGACTGACGTGAATTCTTACGTCTTTCTTTCCACCCATCTCTTTTAGATAGGAAGGCGTCCAGAGAGAAGAGGCCGGTCCCAAACAAAAGCCTTTTAACAAAGCCGGTCTTCGTCGCTTAGAAACGTCCCTACGAAAGTCTTCGTTCGATATGCACGAGTGAAAAACGTCGACCATGGCTAAGTGAGCATGCGCACAGCATGTGACCACAAGTGCGCAAAATCGCGCAACAGCTCCCCTTGTCTCTTTTCTTCGTCTGCGCGCCCGTCTTTCGATGGATCAATCGGTAGAGTAGCGCCTTAGTTGTTACTAGTCTACATTGATGATGAGTATGACGTAATAGAGTGCTAGTAGCGTCGTTGGAAACACAGGAACGGCGACGAATAGCGCAAACGTCGCTTCGGCCTCCATTTCGACGTCAGGCGGCGGCGGCGGCGAAGGTTTCGTCGTTCGCGTTCGCGGCTTACCTTGGTCGTCGACGAGCGACGATATCCTTCAATTTTTCGCCCCGTTGCAAATTCGCCAGGGAACGGGCGGAATTCAATTCACTTTTACGCCCGAAGGTCGTCCATCTGGCGAAGCTTTCGTCGAATTTACGACGAGCGACGATCGCGATGCTGCGATAAAGAAGAATAACGAGCACATGGGACGACGATATATCGAAGTATTCAAATCGAAGAAAACGGAAATGGATTGGGTTTTGAAGCGAGTTGGAGATCCACCTCTGTCGTCATCGTCGACGTCATCGGTTCCCGGATTGGGTGCAACTCTCGCGGGAATTGGTCCAACCGTTCATTCGCTTCCCTCCAAAATGGGCGGAGTCAAAGCCATAGAAACGGTTGTCAAGTTACGCGGTCTTCCTTACGATTGCAGCAAGGAAGACGTCGAGAATTTTTTTGCAGGTAAAAAAATCGCGCGCGTGACCTTTAGCGCGCGCGGGGTTCGTATGGGACCCCCTTTTCTTTGGGGGGTTTTGGGGTTGGAGCTCGTTGTCGATTAAGGGCTTCAAATCATTCCTAATGGGATCCTGTTTGTGATGGAGTCGGAGGGGAGGCGATCCGGGGAGGCATTTGTCGAGTTTATATCACCTGAGGAGGCAGAAAAAGCGCAAAAGAAACATCGTCACATGATGGCCCACAGGTTGGGACCCGGATGAGCGCGTGGGGAATGGGATGGCGCCGGTTTGGGTTACATGATATATATAAGTATTTTCGTATTTATATATAACACTATTAATTTCTTTTTTCTCTTCCCATTTCCCCTATGTCGACTTATAATAGATATATTGAAGTTTTCAAGTCGAGTCGAAGTGAAATGAAGAGAAGCGAAAGTTTGGATGGGCGTGCCCACTATTCCGGAAGGCCGGCTCCATACGAGCGACCTCGCGCCGATTACGACGTCGCGCACAATCGCTATGGAAGTGGCTACGAACGTCGTTATCGCGTGGGCGGGGGCACAAGAGGAGGATATGATGGGCGAGATGACGCGGCCGCAGCTGCTGCTGCTGCGGCGGCGGCGGGAATGGCAGCTGCGGCGGCGACATCAGGATACACGTCAACGGGGCAATATTACGATTATTATGATGCTACCTATGGACAGGGGGGAGGGGGTTATGGGATGAGAAGAGATGGGATTGGGGGCGGGGCCGGTGCAAGTGCCGCTGGTGGAGGCGGGGCGCGAGCTCCTCATCACGTTGTTATGGCGACTGCTACTGCCATGGGAACGTCGACTGCGCATCGTGTTCGGATGCGCGGTCTTCCGTTTTCTGCATCGGAGCAAGATATCATGGCATTCTTTTCGCCACTCAATCCTGTCTCCGTGCAAATTGAGTATGATCGATCGGGTCGCGCGTCCGGAGAAGCGGCTGTCTATTTTGCGAGTCACGAGGAAGCGGGCGAGGCAATGGGAAAGAATCGACAGATGATGGGTAAAGGAAATTAATAACGCGATCACGTGATTATTAACTTTTCTTTCTCTCATATCACATGAAGGGCATCGTTATATTGAGCTCTTTCTTCATTCGACTCCAACGCGAGCTCCTCTCGCTCAAGTAAGCGTTCCCGCTTCTCTCGCCGCCGCTGCCGCCGGTATGACGGCTCCCGCCAATCAAGTTCTTTCTGCTACTCCCACCCACGGTGTCATGGCAACGGTCAATCAATACGCCATTGCTCCTCCTGGCGTTGCAGCCGTTACCGAGCAACAATTGCTTACGACCGCTTATCCCGCGACCTCCATTGCGCGTACTACCATTGGGGTCCCCGTTTCGGTGTCTGGGGGCACTCTTTTGCCTTCGAGCATGGGGGGCCCCGTTTCTATCAGTATGGCTCCTACTGTTCCTACGGCTAATCCTCAGATCAATGCCGCTAATATGGCCGCCGCTGTCGCCGGATTGCCTCCGAGGGATACGCAAACCAATTTCACCTTCTAACTAACTAAAAACATCTCATCTCTTGTTTGTGTGTTTGTCATTGTTGTTGCTTTTTTTCTGTCTTGTCTTGTTTCTATGCCAATTAGCGCACTTTAGCAGTTACGCATATCTCATACAGGGGGGGTTTTGCACTAACGCGCGCTGCTTCCCCGCCCTTTTTTAAAACGCGTTTTTCTCCGCTGAAGTTGTGCTATCATCGTCTTCGAAGGGGTTAGAGAACGCATTTTGATCATATAAAACGCCTTACTGAGCGTCGCGGGTTTTCCGTTCGTCTTCGCGATTTCGCTCCTTGCCGATTTCATCGTCCGTGGACAAGTTCTTTTTCTCCTCAATTCTCAAAGCAGCAGGCTAAACGTCTTCTTAGATAACTTAGCCTCATAGTTCGCGCGCGAACCAAAGCTTTGCTGCTTGCAAAGTGGTAAAAAAACGCGTTTTTCTAGGACATGGCTCGATCGCGTGTAAATTACCTTATGCTGACTTCTCGTCGTACGGCAGTTGTATACCGCATTATGGAGGAGATAGACTACGTCATTCCTAACTTTTCTGTTCTCCGTGCTCGACTGCATCGATGCCAGTTCCGAGTACTTGACAAAGACGGGTCTGAGGGAGATATCGTAGATGGGTTCATTCGCTCCTCCACGGCTATCCACGAAACGTTTCCCAAGATGATTATTCCACACGAAAGTTGTGACATTCCGGTACTTACCTTTACGCAAGCGTTCTAAATTCTAGGACAATTTTATATGCATAGACTGAATCAGTGAAGAAATTCATTTACGGCGAACCTAAGCCAAAGTTTGATGACGTAGATGTGCCCGTAATATGGCGATGGGTTGACGCCGCCGAAGTTTATGCCAGTGACTCGGATTCTGCCGCTGACCCCGAAGCCGACAACGAAAACGACCGTACGCTTCGCTCTCGTCGACATCAAGGTGTCTCCACGGACGTTCCATTAGAAAACGAGGCGCCTCACCAGAACTGCGACGAGGCCGAAGACAGACCTACGGAAGATAAAGCGAAAAATGAATCTTCAACGGAAATCACAGCAGTTACCTTCAAGTGCCTCGGAGCAGCCAGACAGGAGGCACACCAGAGGACTTTAGAAATGGCGCGTGAAATTCTTTTCTCCGGCCAAAAAGTTTCTGTTAGGTTAGTTGAGGAACCCGAAAATGCGATGGATCGCAACGCAATTAGCTTTCACGTGAAAATTGGCAAAGCGTGGAATAGAATTGGTTACGTGGCACGCGAGTTGACAAATTATGTCAAACGTGCCATAGATGCTGGAGAAATTGCTGGTGTAGAAGTGAAATGGATACGCTATAGATATTGGCCAGGTGGCTGTGGATTCTACGCTGGGATATCAGTGTCACGTAGAGGGCAGTGGGAATATGACGTTATAAAGAAAAGCAGTTATTGATCACGTTTCTTGAATAGCGTACATGTTGCTAAACAATGTCGTTTATTAGTCTCGTACGTTAAATCACGTCGGGTAGGGGAGGGAGGGATACAGGGCCAGCATGATACATTTGGCGAATAGACGAGGATCCTCTAACAATCATTGATATCGTCCTTATCGGTCCAGGCCTTCTGGTCTGCAAAGAGACATTTCCGGGAAGGCGGGGATGCCACACCTTCCGGCTCATGGGACAGCACAGCTTCATTCACGAGTGGCATCGCCAAAGGAGAATGCAATCGATTGACCTTCGAAGAAGGAGTTTGGCCTGTCGGAGACCATACGGCGGCGAGCCTGCGCTTCGATTGCTCGCGATTCGGTTGTTTACTCATAGAAGCACAAAAGAGAGGAATTCGTCTAGGAGCGTTTTGAATTAGACTAGGTTCGCAGTAGATAATGACTAACCATACATTAACGTAGCTGATTTTGCATAAATAATGATATAAACGTGATGAAACCTTGACGAACCGAGACGATCACGCGGCGTATCCGAAAAGCTTATCTACGACACGCATTGCGATATAAGCTCGCCGAATAAACGAAAACCCTGTAGGAAGTACACAGTTGGAGCGAATACGCGAAATGTGCTGAAAATTGCGAGATACAGATAAACTTGAAATTTTTAGCGCGCGTTAGTGCAAAACCCCCCCTGTATCTCATAGGCAGTGGCTATTGTTACGACAGTCGTAACTGGACCTCTGAGGCTATTGTTACGACAGTCTAGCGCACTATAGAGTAGAGAGCTTATAAAGCGTTTTTTTCATGTACCTAACCCAACCCTAACCCTAAACCTTACTGGTATCTGTGGCGGCCCCGCTCCGGGCTTAACCGCCCCAATGAGCATAGGTCGCAGAGGGGGGCTTCGCCCCCCTGGAACCACCATGCTACGGGCGGTTAAGCCACAGTCGCGGGTGATCGTATATCGCCGGTTAGGTACAGAAAGAAAAAGAAAAAAAGAAAAAAAAAAGAGAACGCTTCGTGATTCGAACCCCGACCCGTCACGTGCCCCGTGGTTTCTGCATTCGGTCCCCTCCCAGCACCCCCCCCCTGCCCGTTGAGCTATCGCGTCATCCCTGGAAACGCAGCGTTATCGCAGGACTTTATAATGCTAGACTGCAGCTATAGTGCGCTAGACTGGCGCTCAGAAACTGTCGTAACAATAGCCACTGCGTATCTCATATGGCGGCAGCTCAGTCTATCGAAGCTCTCGCTACACTTTTGCGGCCTCCCGACGAAGGGGAAGACTCGTCTGATAATGAGGTATCGAGTGACTAACTTACGAGGAGCTCGTATCAAGAGTTTGGTCCCACGTTAGTTGGAAGGGGGACCCGCTTCAACGAAAATGGGTCCCGGGTCGATAGGGCCTCCGAAACGGACCGGTATGGCTTACCTCTACTACGCCGTAGACGTTTAACGGTAGAAAACGCAGAAGAGAAGACGCGCGAGAAAAAATCGACGAATCCCAACGATATTTGGATCCCGGATGAGGTTGGTTCTCAATGCGAAACGAGTGACGACCCTCGTCCAGCTCCTGAGTAAGTAAAACGCATTGATCTATAGACAATTCTTTATAAAATGGCATACCAAGGCATGACATGGTGTTCCAGCAGTCCGTCTTCACCGAGGATCTTTTCCTTGGAATGGGAAACAAAAATCCGTCGACAGCATCCTGCGAAAATCTCGTCATAAAAATTAAACTTCCCGAAACGAACTACTCTGACGTTCATCTCGACGTCACGGATACATTTCTGGATTGCAGAACGCCAAAACAGTAAGTGGGGGGAGAAAAATCTACGTCATCATACGGGACTTTTGTTTTTTCTTTAGCAAATTGGGACTTCATTTGCCTCATCGCGTTGACAGCAAAAATGGGCGTGCCAAGTGGGACAGCGAACAGGAACAATTGACTGTGACGTTAAAATTAAACCGCGAATACGATTTTCTTAACCAATAGGATCGTGCTCGTTTATTTATTTATTATGTATTTATTGATTTAGTCACTCGCGTGTTTCTGTCGAGTTTCTTTGTCCAATCGTAGGGATCCCATAGTTTCTTTAGTTGCGATGCCTTCCGCTTCTGTTCGTCACGTGATTCTCGCTGAGGCTTTCTCCATAGATACGGTTCTTCAAGTTCGAGTAGCCCACCAATGATTTCCTATCACAAGTAATAAGTAAAGTACAGTACAAGTGCGCGCTAAGGCAGATTCACACTAGTGACGTAACGTTATCCAAATATGGTCAAGGAGAGTGGTGATGTCACAAAGGCAAGCGTCCAATCAAGAGATACGTTACGCGTTGCGTTGCTAGTGCGGAGTTTAGGGTGTTCTTACTTGGCCAAAATTCATTGGAAAGGTGCGATCATCTTCAATGACGTGGGCGTATCCTCCTCCTAAACCGAATTCGACGCTGAAATAGGGCAAGCCTTTAGGAATCTAAATTGACACGTGTCAATGACGTCAATCAATTATTGATTTATTACAAACCGATCTGCGAAGTTCTTTCTCTCTCGTGTCTATGAGTTTTTTATTTTGAGCCCACTCCGTTTCGCATTCTAGTATCGCTTTCTAGTACAGTTGCTTCATAAATTCTACAGTACCAAGTGACGTCACCCCCAACGCGCTAACCTTGAAGTAGAGTCGCGCTACGTGTCCTTCGTTTTTTGGCACAGGAATGCACTCGATGACCATGTGAGGATGACGAGACAAGCGAACCGCATTTTCAATAAAAATCACATCCTTTTCCTCGTCAGAAAACATGGCGACGAGTCCCTTCCGAAAAATCTAGAAAAAATGAATCAAATCATTGTACAGTAGTATTTTCTTCGTTCATCCACGCACCTTCATTTCTGACCAGACATCTTCATCGAGATTGAGTGTACTTGTAGCGTGTTCACAGGGAATGAGTTGACAGTGTCCTTCAACGAGTGACGTCACAGATGGCACAGCCAAATAAACCTGAAAAGAAAAATAAAGTCTAAATCCCCCACTCCACAAGAAATGATTAATTAAATACCTTTAGTCCAATAGAAATGATGCGTTCCTTTTCGAGACGAGGACTATCTAGAGCCAAATTGCTCTCAATCATTCTTTTGTGTTCTAAGAGATAAGTAATAGAATAGAATTTGTATTTGACTTTTTTACCGGTGATTGCTTGTCGTCTTTCGTGCTCGGCGTCCTTTTCTTCGTTGCGTTGCCGTCGTTTTCCCGCTTTCGAAACGAATTTGTCATCCAACGTGAAATCAGCATTGAGTTTTTCCAAATGCTAATACAAATAGATTAAATAAATAAATAAATAAAGTATCATCTACTTACTCGTCCCGTCATGCGAAACATTGGCTTCGTGTAATCTTCACTCGTGCTAAATTTCTCTTCTCTCATCTATACGAAGGTCAAGGAAGTCAGAAATGATGATGATGATGATGATGATGATGACGTTTTCTTACCAAGTCTTTAAGGGTATAGTCGTCATCATCTGCAAAATATTTCGTTCTTTTGCCTTTCTCATCGTGGCTTGTATCCTTTGTCAAAAGAATTAGATGGGATATTAATAACTGACTGATTACCTTTTCTTTTGGTCGTCTTCTTCCGTGTCTTCCTTGACTTTGTCCTCCTCTCAACGGTCTTACGTTTCCCTGTCTGTCTCTTGTAGTTAGCAAAATGGTCTCCTCCCCTCCTCCTCCTCCTCCTCTTTGTCGTCTACTATCACTTCTATCTTGAGATCGATGTCTGAGTGCCTCCAATTCCCTTTTTAATTTTTCAGCCAATTCCTAGACATTCAATTGCTATAATATTGGGGTATTTTCACTTTCCTACCGTGTCTCCCATAATTTCTGCTCTCGTGATTTTTGCTCCTAATTTATTCAGATCCGTATCTGTTACAATTTCTTCTTCTGATTCTGATTCTGATTTTTCATCATCGTAAGCAATCAACTCTTCTCTTTCATCTCGTTCCTCCGTCCGATTGGACACGTTGAATCTTTCAAAACCTCGTGAAAGAATTCGTCTATTAGCTTATTGCGCAAAAGGCAACAGTGTTGCAATAATAAAAGAATACTTTGGAATGATGATGAGGATTCTTTGAAGGCGTCTTCTCTTTCATTTGGCAATCCCGTTCCTCCTTTCTTCCAAAACGGATTCAACTCTCGAGAATCTCGACTTGGCTAAAAATCATAAATTAATTTTAATTAATTATTTGTGTTGTTTTACATACATCGTATCCAGCAATGTGATCTGTCGTTTTTTCATCGACGTCCTTCTCCTCTTCGTCGCGTCGTATGACGTCAGCAGCTTTTTCAAACATTGAACTGCTTCCGGGAATTGGAGCAATCATCCAAGCATCTCGACCAATTGGCTTAATCGTCGCTATATCGGCTTCTTTTTCAACCCACATGTCATCATCATCATCATCATCATCATCCTATTGGCAAGAGAAATGAAAAAAATTGACGCGAGTTCTTGTTTACAAACAACGAAGGCGAACCGATTGTTTTGCTGGCGCCGGACTAGTATATTCCTTTTCTTTCTTGTCCTAAAGTCCTCGTTGCTGTCTTTCTTCTACAGTAGAAGAAATGGCGGTCTACCTTCTTTTTCTTGTGCTTCTTCTTCTCTTTCTTCTTCCTTTTCTTCTCGTCGCCTCCGTCTGCCTTCGTTTTCTTCTTTTTCTCCTCCCATATCTAGTCGCGTGTTAGGAAACGAGCCGAAAGGACGGTGTACGGACCTTTTGAAGCTTTGCTTTCCACTTTTCCTCAGACATGATGACGAAGCTTTAGCGCGCGCAACGCAACACCGCGTGGCGACTCGTCTCTATAATGAAGAACTACAAAAAAATCAACAAGCAAATAATTGATAGCATGGGAAAGAGAGACAAATGATTACTACGTCTCTTTGCCCGACACTTTTTCCTCCTCCTTCTTTTCTTGAGGTTCCTCGTCTTTTTTCTCAACGCTATCCCCCTTCTTCTTAGTCTCTGATAATTTGGCTTCAATTTTGGCGTGTTCACTCTCCCATAAGGATACTAACTCCTCCTAGAAACAATTGACTTTTTCTATATTAATTACATAATGTTTTTGACGTGCTTTCCATCCCAGGCTTTCTGCCAAGGCAAGACATCCGTCATCGCAGTTTCCTTCCCAAAACACATCCCTCATGATAAAATCATATCTTCAAATAGTCTTCTCATTATAAAATGTACAAACCGGTAATTATTTTCCCCGTCGAAATTCAATTGAGACCCCAGACCCAATAGAGCCATCATAGGATCAGTCTAAATATCATTGTCTATGCGTGACGTCACGTCTGTTTGGATTGGGTTCGGAAACCTGGCCAGCCTTTTCTCGATTAATTAAAAGACGAGGGGTCGTAGGAGGGACACTATGGGGGGGAGGGGCATTCAAAGTTCCCTTCCTTTGACTGTCGTTCAACTTACCGTCCAACGAGTGACGCAAACGGTTGCACAGCCAGCGAAGTTCCCATCACAATTAATAAATCGCATTTGGGAAAATCCTATGAGGAATGATCTTACAGTATATATAATCTCTATTGCTTTCACACTTACATATTGTACAAGTTCGTGAAAACGTGAAGGTAATGGTTCTCCGAAGAAAACGACATCTATTTCAGCGTTCAAATTGAATTTCTTACTTTGAATTTATAGCAACCTGGTTTGACCAATCCGTTGCAACTTGTGCACGTGGGAACTTTATCAGCAAAAATTTCCTCTAAAAATTTCCTCTAAAAAGTCAAATTTCAATTTTTCAACTGCTAACCTTTGATCCATTCGTGCGAGTATTCCTTACGACATCCGGCTTCAACACAGTGTGACGTATTAAATGATCCGTGCGCTTCAACGAGACAATGTTCCGGAAGACCAGCAATGCGTTCAAGCATGTCAATATTCTAGAGAAACCCAACTTTAGAGAACTCTTCCCTCCCTTTCTCTTCTCTCACTTGAGTATAATGTCGAAGGAGCAGTCCCTTGTCGTGAAGTAGTCGACTGAAATAGTGACTTTTTGTTGGCTTGAAGTTGGATGGATAGAGTTCTTTGGCAAGAGTGAAAAACGGTTGTGGATTTTCCTAAAAAATTTCCCCGACGATTATTTTGAATAATTTTGGTTTTGGTGGAGTTACTTTGAAGTAGTCTATTTCAAAGACGGCTTGGGGATGAGGTAGATTGAATTTCTGCAAGTTGTCATAGAGACCGGTGCCGGGACTTCGAAAGTCGGGAATTCCAGCAGCTAAAAATAGACGTCAATAATTCAACTAATAAATAAATAAATAAATAAATAAATAAATACCAGTTGATATTCCGGCACCAGTCATGACGATGACGTTTTTGCCTAAAAAACGAGTTAGGTCCTTTCTCTCGACCCTAGCCCTATACATTTCTTCTCTTTGATGTATTGAACGATTCCTTCGAACGATACGGAAGTGAGAAGTTGCTCGACGGGCTGCGACGGCTCTTTCTCGCTCGTTTTTAGTTGACTCAACTGCCCCGCCAACCAATTCATCAAGTCAAAGTCGGCAACTAACATAATTTCGTCGAATCGCGCTGCCTAGACACTCTTACTCGCAAATCTACCGTTATCCGACGTCGCTGACGTTGGATTTGATGCCGCTGCAGCAGCATCATCCTAAAGGGCAAGTCCAATGAAGTGGGCCTAAGGGCTATTCGTTGCTCTACTTTATCGGTCGTCTTTCTTTCCTCTGCCATTCCTTTAGCGTGCGTGCGTGCGTGCGTGCCTCTTCTACGTCACACCTACTAAAGCCTACTACTAGCCAATTTTTTGTCAGTCTTCTCCTTCTTCTTCGAATTGCTGTTTGGCAAAGCTGATGAAAACCTGTGAAAGAACGATGACGAAAGAATAAATATAATTAATTAATTAATTAATTAATTAACCTGTTCCAGTGTCGACTGACTAAAACTGTATTCTTCGACACCAAATCCCACTTTCACTAATTAATAGAGAGAGAAAAGATTAGAGGAGGAAAATTATAGCGCCGACCCAAAGCAGACTTTTTTCCAATTGAGAAAATGCTTCGGCCAAAGATGAGACGGCTTCACGTGGAACACTGTACGTCGCTCTATCTCCAAAGCATTCAATCTGAACAGCGCCTGGGAACAGTTTCTTCACGTGATCCATGACTGCGCCCAAAGATTCGGATCCGTGCTCCAATCCAACTTCCTTTGCAATTGTCGACGCTTGACGTTGAAACGGACGATCAGGGGGATTCTTTTTATCTGCTGTGCAAGATGACGACTCGTTATCGGCAAGAGGTTGGTGGCTTTGATCCGCCGATATTTTGATTTCCAATTGGTATCCTCTTCCGTATTTGTCTTTCAGATGCTGTGTCGATCCAACGCATCTTTAGTTTATAAAACGTTTTTTAGTAAGAGAAACGACGACTCTAATGTTGTTACCTTAGAGATCCGGCTACCATAATGCCAACACGTGAGCACAGAGCGTCGGCTTCTTCCATCGAATGCGTTGTCATAACAGCCGCTTTTCTCCCCGTCACAACTGCGTTGATAATGTTCCTAGAAGCGAGCAGGTGTCCTGCTTGGAAAATTACACAAAATTACACAAAATTACACGATTACCATAGGAAACGTTTTGATGAAGGATCCATTCCTGTCGACGGTTCGTCCATGAGAAGAATGCTTGGATCACCAACCATGCTTATCAAGAAACTCAGCTAAAAAACAAAGCCCACGCGTGATTGCTATTGTTAATTAAAAATGTTTAATTTCACCTTTCTCTTTGTTCCTCCGGACAAGGCCTTTGCTCGTTTGTCAATATGTTCCGTAATTTTCATTGTTTTGCAGAATCTTTTCATTAAAAATGATTGAGTTCAGTTTCGCGGCGGGGAAAAATCACAAATTACTTCTGTATCATTTCGTCGACGTCGCTGCTCTCCATTCCCTTTATCAATGCATAGAATGTGAGGTGTTCCCTTAGCGTAAACATAGGCCATAAGGCATCGAGCTGCGGACAGTAGCCAAGTGATAGAGCAGCTTTTCCCAAATCGTTCCCAAGCTCTTGCCCATTCAAATAAGCCTAAAAAGGTTAGGCGGGCGTTATTTGTGTGTCTACATTTTCTTATTAATTGCTTACTCCTCCATGCGTTGGCGTCAAATCGCCAGTAAAGACGTTGAGTGACGTCGTTTTTCCGGCCCCGTTTGGCCCAAGCAAGCCGAAAATCTCTCCTTTTTCGACTTTGAAGAAGAGATTTTTGACTGCCACTTTTACTTTCTCGTTTTTCTTGTCTTTTTTCGATGCACAACACTGACACGCGGCGGTGTTACCTCCCTTGACAAACTCTTTTCGTAATCCGCGAATCATGATAGGAACTTTGCTCGCTGATTTGACATTTTCTTTAACAAAGTCTTCTTCACTTTTGACGTCATCGTCGCCAAGATTGTGGGCAGCGTCGTCGAGAAGACGAGACTCGACATCTTCCGGTTGTCCATTCGTACAGCTAAATGAGAAAATAGAGAATAAAACGGAGAGGAGAAAAAGAATAGGTACCATGAACAATAGCCTTGATCGCCAATACTACGCTTATCAAGCCAGTAGAGAGCATAAGAGAGAAAAAAGATGTGAAAGATGAGCTAGGAAAACATCACTATAAGTAAGTAAGTAATTAGGCTCAGCTAGCTACTGTATGTGACTCACAATAAGAATAGCAGGAGAAATGTGAGACGAAAAGGAGAAGTAGGTAGAGGCAGATAAATCTGTACTATCAGGTCTCAATTGATTGTTTAGATAGACCTGGAAAAAAAAGAAAAGCAATCTCGATGTTATTATTCCATCGCGTCTAGCAGCTTACAACTGAGATGAAGTAAAGTGGTCCGAGAACAGCGTAAGGCGGAATGAGAACCATAAAGACGTAGTGGAGAGCGATGACAACGTCGGGCGAACTGTTATAGAGAATGGCAACAATGATGTAGGGAACGAGACCAACTGTCGAGAGAAGACCGGGTAAAACGCTTTGTACCGTCTCCATTTTCTTGAAGAGAAACGAGCCGATGTAGACGAAAAGAGATTCGACAGGAAGCGCGAGAAATAGAGTGAGAGCGGCGATACCGAGAGCAGGAGGCGCTTCAAATGCTTTCGCTTTGAGCGCCGGAATAAGAATAAGCATGAGAAGAACGGGTATAAGATAGACGATAAGATGAGCTGACAATGTTGCGAGCCAATAGATGTGACGTCGAAGGCCAGAAACGCGCATCTGATGATGTGCTCGCACCTAGACAATGATGAAGAGCTAGAGGAGAGGATATCTTAATCTATTTATAGTCTATCTAACCTCGCGATCGAAGACGACGTCGGTGGCGAAAGTGGCAGGAATCAAAAGAAAGGATATGCCGAGAATGAGAACGACGACGTAGGAGCTCGTGTCAAATGGAACGTCAGGGTTGCTCGACGGAAAAGGAAAATTGTTTATTGATATTTCGCCGCCGACGTTGATTAGACTTTTATAGATGGCATTGGTGAGAAGGTTGATTCCGATTGGAAGCGAGTGAATGAGAGTGTCATTGTAGTAGGCGAAAAAATTGCTCGGAACGACGTTGTTCGCATTGCTTGAGAGTAGTCGAAGTACCAACGCTTGAAAGGGTGTTTCGAGAAGATATTGATCAATAGTTTCGCTCGTGAAATTGACCAGACATGTGTCGGTTGATTGGCGAAGATTTCGTAGCAGTTGGGTAAACGTAGTTGATTCGTTGTTGAGTAAGAGAGCGGATTTTGTAAGAGCATCATTCAGGGCACAATTCAAGTCAGAAGTCGGTTGATTTGAGCGCAAATAAATTGACGGATCGAGAGAAAGTTTTTCGGGTTGTCCGAGATTGGTTGAAAGACTTTGAGTGAGAACGATCGCGACAATGACCAAGATGGGAGGAAAGAGAATTCGTACGATGATCGTCGACGGATTTCGGATCATCATAAGGAAACGAATCCAAAGGACCGCTTTGAATTGCTGCCAACTCAAATCCCAATCCGTGGCCACGGCTTTGCTCGCCAACATGACGTCGTCTTCGTTCATTGGAGGGGGTTTTGCAGCCAATTCTGATTCGTCTACAAGTCCTTCAGATATGTCATTCTCCTCTTCTTTATCGGCGACTTCTTCCTGCTCTTCCAACTGTAAAAATACCTCTTCAAGCGTCGTCATGGAGACCCCGTAGCTTTGAATGCCTAAATCTGACGAGTGAGAATCGAGAGAAGCAAAGAGTCCTAGAAAAAGAGGAAGGGTTAGCTAAGCATCTATTGTGTGCTACAGTGTGTACTGACTTGGAAAGGATGAGACGTCTTCTAACGGAAGTGTATAGGAAACTTCTTGGCCATGAGAACGAGTGAGCTTGGCGTTTTCCACATTTTCTTTGACCACCGTTGTGATAGCATCCAAATCAAAATCTTCTTTCGTCACCATTCTATAGAAAAAAGAGAATTCGTAACTGAACTGACTGTTAAGGTTCTCTTACCCCAGATGATAGCCGACTCCGAAACGCGATTTCAAAAACAACGACGAACCGGCACATTGCAATCTTCCTTTGCTCAAAACGGCTTTACGATCTTTTAAAAAAAAAGAAAATAAAATCACATACATACGTATGTATCGCGTATTGTACCAGCTAGAATGTCAGCCTCATCCATAAAGTGAGTAGTGAGTAGTATGACTTTTCCTTTACGTTTATTCTGAAGAAGAGACCACAATTGTCGACGCGAATAGGGATCCATTCCACTCGTCGGCTCATCAAGAAAGAGTATCTGCGCGCAACAACAACAATAATAATAATAAACAAACAAACATGATCCTCTACTGTGTGTTGTGTACCTTTGGATTTCCTATGAGTGCCATTGCAACGGACAACTTTCGCTTTTGTCCACCGCTCATTTTCGTCGCCACCGTATTCTTGTGTTTTGTAAGATCGACTTCGGCCAACGCCTTGTCCACTTCCTCGTCAATTTGCTCTTTAGGAACACCCTTGATTCCGGCAAAGACGACAAGGTGTTCGCGGCTTGTGAGAAAGTCAAATAAGATGTCATGTTGAGGGCAAATTCCTACGACAAAACCCTCGAAGCAATTCCACTTTCTCTCGCTTCTCGTGCACTTACCTGTCGTTTTTCTGATCTGGTCAACATGATTGCTATTTGTAACATCCAAATCGTAGACTTTAGCTCCACCACTCGAGCAAGGAGTCAAACCGGTTAGACAGGCAATAAGCGTCGATTTTCCGGCGCCATTATGACCGAGCAATGCCGTTATTTGTCCCTCGTAAAGAGTCAGATTGAGCCCATTGACGGCGGTAACACTTTTACCTCTTCTCTTCACGTACCGTTTCACTAGTGAATTAATTCTGTGTAATGAAAATATCAGAGACAGTCTGTATTAGGGGGTTAATTTACTTACTTGATGGCCGCTTTTGATTCTAATTCTCGTGAAACTTTCTCAACAGGAACATCCTCCTCCTCCTCATCATCATCATCATGACGCACTGAAAGTGGAATGTCATTGCCATTTGGCGACATATTATCTCCGGTGGTGGTGGTGGTGGTGGCGGATTTCCAATAGCTGGGCAATAGGAAAAAGTAGAAGGGTTTTGCTTGGCCAAATTCACCTGGTACAATGTTATCAAAATAGAAAGCGAGAATCCAGTAGAGAATGATGTCAATGATGAGCATGAGAAAAGAAGCACCAATGGGAAAAGACGTGTGAGAACTCGAGACAAAATTGCTAAAATCTGCGCCGCCAAAATAAGAATCGAGAACAACGAGTTCACTGATACCAAAGCCAAAAGCGGTGGGACAGAGAAGGGAGAGAATCCACTTGACCGGCGCTGATATGCTCGTATAAATAGCGAGAAGAACGAGAATGCTGAAAAGGATAGTGGCTAAGGATCCCAGTCCTCCAGCTGCCGTTGCTTTGTTGAAAAAAGGCGTGAGCATAAAGGAAAAACTGATGACAGATAAACCGTAGGCGAGAAACATGATGAAAATGATGAAAAAGTTGGAATTGGGAAAGAGAGCGAAGACGGATACGATGGAAACAATGATGACGGTGCCAAGCATTATAATTCCATAAGTGATAAACCACGAAATCCAAAAAGCGCCGTCGGATAAACCCATCATTTTCATGCCCACTTTAATCTTCTTCTCCTTCTCCGTCACTAAATTAACGAGGAGAAAATTGACGAGAGGTGAAAAGGCCATGACGAGATAAATTGATATAAGACTTTGAAGATACTGAACGGACGGATTGTGAACGACTTTGGGGAACATACACGATTGCCCATTTATGGTTTTTATCGTCGTCAAATTTGAAGAATTGTGAATAATGGCCAAATCGAGTGCCGTTTGAAGAGCAGTGAAGCCGGATGTAACGTAGGAGAAGGCGGGACATTGGGTGCGAACTTGATAAATAGAATAATTGGTCAAGGATGTTCCCCTTGAACGACAATCGGTAGGAAGTGCTTCTAATTTGTTTGTAGTCGTAATCAAGTCGCTCGAAAATCTCAGCGTATATGACGTCATATTGTCGAATTCGATTCCGATTTGAACTAGCTTGTTTCGATGCATCATTTCTAACACTTGCCCATCGCTTGCATTCTTCAAAGGCGGAGCTTCGAGTCCCGCTTTTCGAAGAGCGTCGTCGACGAAAGGAACGTAAACGGGCGGACTCACTCCAATCACGTTTGGAGTGAAATTGTGAGCGATCGCTTGACAAGGAAACGGTGAAATCGACTCTAAGGGATCGGTTTTGACCAATGCTCGAACCATTGCAAGAATTGCGATCATGTAGATGGGAAAAAGGAGCTCCTGAATGCTTTGTTTTTTGTTTCGAATCTTTATCCAGTAGTTGCGCTTGAGAAGATAGACGCATTGCTGCCAGGTGCCCATTTCTTCTTTCGCAACCGTTTGACGCAAGCGCACTAGATAATGTCTACAGTATGTACTTTGACCTGATGAGCAACACGTGCAACATCAACATCCGTGTTTCCTAACCCCTCTCTAAAATTCGTAGTTTGACGCGACAGCGGTCGTGAGCGGCGCACGTACGCGTGGTGCAAGAAAAGATAATTACGGGACTTCTTCACGTGTCTGACCAAAAAAACCAATCATCACATAGTGTAACTACAACTCTTTGGCGGTGGAAGCGTAAATAGAGGGAAAAACTCGCTCTAAGTACTCATTTCGAAATATGCGCTTAGGGTCCATTTGATTGCGAACGCGAAGAAAATCATCCCAGTTGGGATATTTCGGTTTGAGATGTTTTTCTGTGTCGGTTAGCATCAACTTTCCCCAATGAGGTCGTCCGTCGAGAAGCTGTCTCACTTCCTCAATAAATTTCATGAACATTTCGTCGACGGGATTGTAGGTGAGACACGTGAAAAAGGCGGAGTCTCTTCCTTGGGCCGAACTCATCCATATATGATCAGCCTTCACAAAACGAATCTATATGAAATAATGATAATCATATAGACGCGACGATGAGATGAGTTTTTACGTTACTTCAATTGCTAAATTGAATGCCATTTTTGTCATGTAGTGTTTGGCTATTTTCATAAATTCAATCAGTTTATCTTTCGTCTGTTCAATTGGAACGGAATATTCGCTTTCGGGATGTCGGGGCAGATCGAAGGGAATATTAAAAACGTACGGAGGATAATTAATTTGATCACGAATCGGCAGGAATCGTCCGCTAGCAACCATAAGGGGACTAAGTACAGTATTGACTCGTGGAAATCTGGACATGAAGAAAGCACTGATCTCGAGTATCCAAACCTAGACAAACGGGGGTTCAATGATAAATTAAATAATGTGGTGGTGGATACTACTTACACGAATTGTTTCAACCCAGTGTATGACTTGATTTCGACAACTCTCTTGCGTTCGATTCATTCGATAGACCTGCACC
Source organism: Oscarella lobularis (assembly GCF_947507565.1). NCBI lineage: Eukaryota > Metazoa > Porifera > Homoscleromorpha > Homosclerophorida > Oscarellidae > Oscarella > Oscarella lobularis. The sequence continues at coordinate 3,454,945 of NC_089181.1, forward strand.
ATTCCCGAGTTGATTTCAAACCACAATTTGACGTGATCGGCGCTTTTGATGACGTCAAAAACTCGATCGACGACGTCTTCTGCTTTTTCGAGGGTAACGACTTCGTGAAGATTATAGGCCGATTCACATTGAATGGTTATCTCAGTGATAATGCCTAACATTCCAAGACTGACAAGAGAAGCGTTAAAAATTTCACTATTCGAATGACGATTGGCACGATAGACCTTTGATTAATTAATTAAATTAATTAATTAATTTTTGAGGTTCTTACAATTCCTGTTCCGGAAACGATTTCGAGTTCTACGACGTATGAAGGAATGTTGCCGTAGTTGATTCCCGTCGAATGCGTTGCCGTTGCTATGGTACCGGCTATGGTTCCACTTGAAATTGATGGTATGACAGATAACCCTAATCCGTGTTTTTCTAACTCTTCGTTTATCTCCGATACGAGAGTGCCTCCTTTCGCCGTAATTTCTTTCGTTTTCCTATTCACCTTCACTATTCCCGTGTAGCTACTCAACGTCATCATGACGTCACGAGGACTGGCTATGTCCGACCACGAGTGACCGGCTCCGACGACTTTTAGCTCTCCTCCTCTCTCGTTTACCTCTTTCACTGTTGAGACGATCTCTTCGAGTGACGACGGACGTACGAGATGATCGTACGTGAACGTATACCTTCCCTCTAGAGAGAGAAAGAAGAAGTCGCACCTCGCGCGCGCGTGAGACAAAGAGACGCACGCCACCTACCCCAATTCTCAGTCGGAATTGCTCGTCTAGGATAGAGCTTTCTTGCAACAAAGATGGCCAATGCGATAGCCAGAATCGCCGTCAAAACGGAGCAGCAGGAGAAGCCTGACATCGTGTGTAGAGACAAGACTATCCGGGCCCTCATTTCCACAACAATGCAAGGAAAAGAATTCGAATGCTGTCTTTAGAGCATTATATAATATCGACGGGCGGGCTTTAGTTTATTTCAGAAGACACTGTTTTCATTAGTTGACTACCGTTGATTCCCGCTTTGAGACTGTAATATTTAGCAGCTGCTTTGTTGTCGACAGTCAACTGAAATCGAGCATATTCAAGAAATATGGCTTCGATTAGCGCAGCTAAATATAGAGCAGTGATCACTCGCGCACAGTCTCTTCTATATGGTAGCGCTTACTTGTCTCCGGCGCTGTCTCATCGACTACTTTTAAGTCAAGGCAGACTTCAGCAAAGAGTGCAGCCATATCAAACCAACGCATGCTAAAAAAGAAGCTATGCATGCAGAGTGATGGAGGAACCGTTACCTGTAGAGCATTTCAAGCACTCTCGAGAAAAGGCCCAGAGACAGAAAAAGTAGCAGTGCACTCGCCTGTCAATAAAACCCAATAATTATTATTATTTTCTCTCTCTCTCTATGATGTACCTTTTGATTGATTGAAGGTGAAGCCAAATGATCGGCCCATCGCGAGAAGACTTCGGCGCATTCTCTCTCGTTTAGAGTCGACTAATAAATAAATAAATAAATAAATAAATAAATAAATAAATAAAGGGAATCAAAGTGCACCCACACCCACTGGCCCTGAGCTCACTTTAGCTAAGAACGCCGCTTCATTCCATTCTCCATACGTTTGCAAATATCGCGATGCGTCGAGACCTTTGTCGATCAACGTCAAAAGCTGAACGCCTTCGCTCAACTTTCCATTTGCAATTAAATTGGTTGCCACCAATTTAATTGTACTCTGCGACACACCAGACGAACGAATGGTAGCGACGAGACAAGCCCTTGAAAAGCAAATCGTTCCCTCCTTCTCTATACTACAGTTCTATAATACCGAAGAGCATCTGTGTAGTAATGTTGTTCGTTTTCCGATGCTGTTTCCAAGAGCAGTTGAACAGCGCGATCGGTCTGAAGAAGAGAGAAAACTTTAGCTAGACTAAGAGGGACGCTACCGATACATCACATTAGCTTACCTGTTTGAGATAAATCATCTTTTCGGCGCACTTTTGTGTGTGTTCGTACGTCACTCTCTTCGTATCGTGAAGAGCGAGACGATGAAGTTCCAAGCGCTAGAGACAACTATGCACGAGTCATAAACTAAAAGCTGAGACCTCTGTACCTGCAAATCTCTTCGAGGCAACAGCAAATCATAACACGTATCCAATACAGGAATTCCTTCCTTTTTTATTTGGGCAGCTATCAGCTCGACGTTTTCTTTTTCTTTTGCCGTTGTCGCCTCTTCGTCGATCGTCGATTTGTCTCCGCCGCCGTCGCCGCTACCGCTTTCGTTACTTCCTCTTTCTGGTCGAAATATGTCACTTGATGGATTCACAAGCTCGGCGTCCAAATAAGACTATCGAGGGAGATATAAAACATGTAACGTGAGATAAGAATACCTTATAGTTTGGATCGTTTCGTTTGATTTTTTCGTGCAGTAAATAGAAGAGTGCTACTTCCCAAAAATAGGCTTCAAATTCGTCACCAAAAAGCCTTGTACAAGAGGCGGTGAAGATAAGTAGAGTAGAGTAGTTCGAGACTTCCTTACTTGGCTATCAGCAAACAACGTTCCGCTGTTCCAAAGCGAGGATTCATCAAGAATTCTTTAATAGAACTGTACAGTACCAATAAATGCGCTTATATAACTGGTGACTGGCAGTCAGTACAATTTCTAACCTGTCCAATGACTGAATGTGATGATAAGCGGTTCGAGGAATGACGTCCATCGTTTCTTCGTCGCCAAACCTTCGTTGATCGTAAGTCAGATCAATTTACGTGGTCGTTAGTTTTCTCACATTTTGGTCAAGTCCAGTTCGTAGTGACTATTCCACGATTGATGTTGCAATAGCGTTTTCAGAAAGAAATTCGCTTTTGGCAGCAAAATGCGAGGATTGAAATATTCGTCTAAAAAATCATCTCCTTGTGTGTGCAACAACGTAGCGTACTGACCGCCGCCTCCTCCGCCGGACGACGATTGTTGTAGAGAAACAATAGGCGTAAGGTCTGACAATTTTTCACGCGAATAATGACTGACAATGAGACAGCCGTTACTGCAAGCCATAACCGGTTTATCAGAGGCGGCCCATTCGACGTCTTGCACGTTGAATCCTTCTCGACTCGGCTTCACCGAACTCAACGCCTGCCCCTATAAAACAGGAGGAGGAGGAGGAGGAGTTACATAGCTTAGGTTATGTTAGGTTAGGACGCATTTCTTGCCGAATCGGGATCAATGACGTCGAGATTTCCGTTTGCATACAGCACAAATATCATCAGATTTCCTTTTCCGGGAGCAAACTTGATTTTCTTGACCGTACTTCGATACGTGGAAATTGTTCTACAGGCACAATACATATTATCCTCTAAGGTGAAAGAGAAGAAAAACAACTATGACGAACCTCGCCATTTTTCCTTTGAGCTGCCAAAAACCGAGTTGACCGTCTACGTCTCCCAAAACGAGATTGTCGTTTTTCCACGCCAAAGCCGTGACCGTCGACAATCCGCCCTTTTACATTATTAATTAATTAAAGAACTGTCGGCCTATATCGGATTTTGCGACTCACTTCAACGGCAACTTTTGACGCCTCGCGACACGATCCACTGCCATCAGCTACATAGTGACACAAGAAACCAATCGAATCGACCAAGACAAAGTGTTCTTTCGATGGAATCTACGTAGAGAGAAATCGCATTTGCATGTGGCAAGTCTCAGGCATGGGAGAAGGGGCACTTTGGCATCCTTGCTACTGCTTGCTGATCCAGCCGCTACTCTCCTTTGGTGACCATGTGCAGGAGACCACGTCTAGATCAAACGAACCGTTAGCTAAAGCACATTCGCCACCGCTTTAATTACCATTGCTGTCACTCGACCTTCCACTCGAATTTCCCTTAGAACATTCAGGCTCGAAACATCCCACAATTCAACGGGTTTATCTTTGATTAAAATCAAAAAATATTGCCTGTGCGCACGACAAAGTAAACAAACTCTCGATTATGATCTAAATATTCGTTTACTTTAGGTGTGAAACTTGAATAGATTCAATAGGAGCTTCTTCTTCCTTGCAGTCGCGAAGGACACTAACTTGACCTAAAGGCGAACAATTATAAGAAAAGATGAGGAGGAGGAGGAGGAGTGAGTAAATTTTCCTGTCGACACGCGAGTCATTTTCACTTCGTTTTTTCCCAACGAAGACCCAACAAAGGCATAGGTAAGAAAAGTGCTCAAATCAAGCCATTCTATTCCTCTAATGAAAAAAAAGAATGGATGAGGAGATATATATCTGAACGTCGTGTCATTGTGTACCTAATAGAGCAAGTGTGAATGGTAAATTCCTTGTATAAGCTACTCGAATGTAAATCGAAAATTTGTACAACGCCTGTTGACGTGCCTGATGCAATAAGAATCAAATTTTAATTAAAGAGCTCGCGACCTTGGAGACTATTTTAGTACCGGCTGCAAGATGCGGCTTGTAAACATTCCAATTTTTCGTCGTGAGAGGAGGACACATTTTAAGACAGAGAGGAGGTGAGCAACAGCTCTCAAGCAAACCCCCCATGACCATTTTTAAAATGACTTGAACTGATTCTCCTAAGTCGACGTCTAGTGTCAATCAATCAATCAATGAACTTACAATGATGTGTACCTTCTGTTCGATCGCAGGGAAGCGAAAGAGAGCTAAAGAGATCGGAAAGGCCAAATTGTGCTGTTGAGGACGAGCCGCAATTATTGGGAAGAAGAGGAGGAATCCAATTCTGTGACGTCGACGTTGGTGGAAGCGGCGATTGTAGCATTTGGTCGGCGAAAGAAGACACAGAACCGCCAAAAACGGGGGGAAGAGGAGTGGAAAGGGAAGAAGACGTCGACGATAAAGACGACGGTTGTGTTGGAGACGAATAAGGACGTTTTGACGAGAGAAGATGCCAGAATAGAAGACGTCCGTCAATGAGAAGAAGTGATAATGTGCGTTCGAAAATGGGATCGAGACTCATTTGAACGGCGCGATTTTGTTTGCTCAATCGCAACGGATCCGATTGACATCGCAAATCGTAGATGACGTCAAAATTTGTTTGAGATTGTGTCGATTGTGGTGGCGACGAAGAGAGTTGAGATCGAGAAGCGGGAGGATGACGACGACGAGTTCGAACGCTAATGCATCCGTTTTCGTGGAGACAATAGAGAAGATCGCGTTGACGCGCGGCGACAATCTGTTGGAATGACGAACCGTTTCGTTCCATTGTTATCGAGCCGACTGTTTGATGAATTTGAAGATCGAGAATGAGGATTTCTCGCGGATAGACGAGAAAGAGATGATGACGACACGAAGGACTGTGCATCATTTGGAGGCAATCCGATAACGAAATTGAATTGACGTCCGATGATCTGTAGGAAAGGAAACTTGATCGCAATCCTCCGCTCTATCTAGACGTACATACTTTTTTGGCTCTCCAACCAACTGTTGTCGCACTTTTCTCAGAGCTGACGTCGCTTTTTTACTTCCGCCCCCGCCACTTACGTAAAATTTCTTAGGAGCTTTTGATGGGGGTTTCATTCCCGAGAAGTCGTCAAGAAAAAAGAGGCAATCGTGAGACAAAACTAAGAGAGAGAGAGAGAAAAGTAAGAAAACGATGACGAATAATGATTTATTTGTACTCGCTAAGTCTGTATTATTGAATGGATCGAGCGAGAATCCAAGAAGAGGCTCGGAAAAGGTTTTCTTCCACACTTTCGCTCCTGTATCGGCATTCCAGATAACTAGAGTCGATGTCGGATGTAGAACGGCAAGTAAATCTCGAGTTGCACCCTTGGGAAGAAAATGAATGTGAGTCTACAGCATCATTTCTCTTTCTATTCTACCTCGTTTGCGAGCCATTTCATATCGACTATGGGTTTGGATGATTCGAAGCATTCTGCTTTGACAGTTGCATCTCTCGCATTCCAAATGACAATTTTTCCCGATGTGTCGGCCGATGCGAGGCTCAGCGAATAAGGATCGGCGAGGGAATGATGAAAATATTCGCGAGCCCATTCCACTTTTGTTACGACGCATTTGTCGTGTTCGAGCGTTTGGACGACCTTTGCGTGCAATTAGGCGTCGAGTCAACTCCCGAAAGCATCGGTCCCGTACCTGTGCGCTCGTCGGTTCGACGACAATGACGACGTTATGGCAAGGATAGGCTAAAAGTCCTTGCCACGCCCTAGAAAACACGTTTTTGCTCTGCTTCCACGATTCACATTCGTCTTACCAATGCGACGACTTGTTGCCAACGTGCAGTGGGCCAGGAAAACAGCGCGAAGGAATGCGAAGAGCCATTTTACAGTGCACCCACGCACGTCTTGCGTTCAAAGCGCGCTAGGCGCCCGCGACTCGTCATCGTCCAGCAGAGAGATATGCAAAAAATTCAGAGAGATAAATATGGAATATGGATAACAAGAATATTGATTAAAGGCCAATCAAAAGCAATAGCAGCAGAACCACGACAGAGGTGGACGTGGTGCTCGAACGACGTCATCATCATCACTTTCAACGATTTTCTTTCTACTTTCTTTTCTTTCATCTTTGCCACCGCCACCGCTTTCTTGATTTTCAAGAGCAAGAACCAAACCACTGGCCGGTTCTGGTGCTGACTCCTCGTGCTGCTGCTGCTGCTGCTGCAATTCCAGTGACAAGACGTCGAAACTACTATTGCCACTTCCAATTGAACCAACGTCTTCGACATTGCGCTCAAATATGTTGCAATCATCGTCGCCCAGAGCATGATACTTGTCCTCATTTTTTGTCGTCAAGCTGACGCGATTCTTTGTCGGACGAAATATATCCAAGACGGCTCTCTTGATATTTTGAACGCGACTACCGCCGCCAGTGTCCTTTCTTCTAAACTGAGGAGAATAGGAGGAAGGAGGGGAACCGTTATCATCACGATAAGCGACGACGGCTTTGTTCGCTCCCTCGTCGTCATATTGCAGAATGATTTTAGGGTCGGTGCTGCCGGCGCCCAACGTGTCTTCTTTGTCAAAGTGCACGTGGCGAGAGCTGAGCAATTGAAGAGCTTGCCGATCTGCTTCGAGAGACTGCTCCACTTCTTCAATTTCAATTTTGATTCGAGTAGCTAAGAATGAATTATGTAGAGATTCTACACTACACACAAGTAGCTGCTTACTTGTGTGAGCATCGTGTAATTGGCCTTCTGCTGACAAGACTTTCCATTCGCCTTCACCAGACATATCTGAACTATCTTCAAAACCGCCCAGTTCTCTCTGCAATTGCCTCAGCCTTTCTCTCTGCATGTTTAGCCTTTTTTGATCTTCTCGTATCTTTTGCTTGATTTTCTTGATGTCGTCAGCACGCCGAATTTGAACGCTGCTGTTGTTGTCGTCGTCGTCGTCGTCGTCGTCGTCGTCGCCATCATCATCATCATCATCATCATCGTTGTTGTTGTTTTTATAATGATGGTGATGCTCGTGATGGTGTCGGTGGAGGTGGCGGTGTTCATAAACTTTGCTGCTTTCTTTTTGTAATTGATTCAAATCTTCATCTATTTCTCTTTCCAACGTCAATCCGTCGCCTATTAAATTCATCCATTAACAACTTGCTAGCCCCCCTCCTAACCCTATTTATCGAACTCATGTAAGGAGATGAAAGACGTGGGAACATCTCTTGAGCGCTCTGCTGCGGCTGTCGTCGCTTCGCCACTACTTCTTCTCTCATTAGAGCTGCTTGGGCTGGATGAGTCAAACGAAAGAATCGACTCTGCCCAAGTTGAACAATGGATCCTAATGGGAAAAGAAAGAGTTACTACTAATCAACGAAACGTATGATGAGTGTCTGTCTGCGTGCCTTGATGTAAATTTGTTCTTTCTTCCACTTTCTTGCTATCGACGAGGCATAAAGCGCCGGGCTCAGGTTCAAGAAAAATTTCGTCTCCCTTCACATGAATAGAACAATGACAGCTACCAATGATAGAGTAGAGTAAGTCAAAGACGCCAGCACTTAGCCTCTTTTGTTCACTAACGCGAGAATTTGCTCTCCATCAAGTTCAATGTCAAGATGACGACTTTCATCACCGTCGTCATTGACACATCCAATCCACGACACACCTATGAAAATTTCATCTACTCCTTCTCTACGTACACAATTAATAGAACAAAAACGACCTTCTTTTAGGTAACACATTGTGACGCTGGCACTCAGAGGATCACTGTCAATAGAAATTAAATAGGGTTTTTCCGTATCAACTCGAATTGTTCCACCAGCATTCGAAAGAGACAGACCTTTTGTCTAGACAACAGTGTAGGCTCTATACCAATGAGAACATCCTTTACAGACAGACGTACCTGCATAATGTGTTGAGCTTGTGACCACTTCTCTTCCCATTTATTGGTCAGAGTTGCAACGAGAGCTTCGTTTTGATGAAGTCGAGTTTGCAGATGATGTTCTGAGAAGGGACTCTAAATAAAAAAAGAAAGAAAGCGTCAAAGAACTATTGATGATGGTCTTGCTACTCACTCTTTCGGCCAATTTGCCTTTGAGTTCAAAGATTTCAGCACGCAGTTCGCGAATCAAACGTGCCATGGGATCCTATACGACGGTACATAATGCAATCTTAGCCACCATACATGATGAGTGATTGACAATGACAGTACCTCATTGACAGTGGGCTTATTAACAATATTTTTAGCTCGATTAGCATAGCGCAGCGTCGTCAACGTTTCATTGTAGCAAATATCGGCCGGCGATATTGCGGCGAGCATAATTGTTTTTGAATTTCCACCCAGCGAATCTTTTAAAAGCCACGTCAAAACGGAATCTCTGTAGGGAACGAAAATGGGTTTGGCTTCCGTGTTGGGTTTGTGAAAGGAAAGACTCTGATGAGCCAAAGCCGAAATGACTAGCCCAAGTGTAGTCAATGACTTATTGATGTTTGATCCTTCACGTAGACGATTTCCCGTCGCTCCAGAAGCCTTATCAATCAATCAATCAATCAATCAATCAATCAATTGAATATTAATTGACTTTTCTATAGTACCTCGGCTCTTTCACTACCAGCTAGATCAACCAAATTAATTTTTGACGTCGTTTCGCGAGGAACGCCCTCTTCAAACAAGGCTTGAGTAAAAGAAATGGTAAAAACGGCATGAGATCGACTGCTGACATCATTCATGAGAGTAGCAGCAGTTGTTCTACGAAATTGTCGCCTAATTGTAAGAGAGAGAGAGAGAGAGAGAGATAATCCATACCTGCGTCTGTTTCCTATTTCCATAAGCGCTTCAACATCTGAAAGCTTTTCGACGACGTGTCTGGAGAGGTTTTCGACGTACGGTCCATTGTCAGGATGTTCTCTCACTAAAGAACGTCATGTAGAATACATCATCATTTTTTTTCTGTTGTTGACTTTTCTACCTTTCAATGTATATGGTGCAGCGACGGTGTCACTTTTATTGGCAGACGGCGGCAACATTAGATCTTTAACTCGTTCATTGTATATTTCCAAATAGCTAATGCAATTATGTTATTATGTAATTATTAATTAATGAAATAAATCGATTGGAGGAGGAGGGACTTAGGGTACCTGACTTGAGCTTTACAAGACATTTCGATTTGAGATTGTGTAACCCTTTCGAATAATTGCTCGCATATTCTTGGAATGAGTCCTCTCTCATCGCCTCGACCGTTTCCCATCATCGAAAACGTTTTGCCAGCTCCCGTCTGACCGTAGGCGAAGACGCACGTGTTATAGCCGCCAAACGCCGATTCGAGAACCAACGATCCTAAGTCGTCAAATACTTTGTCCTGTCTTGCGTAGTTGTCTTCGCTGGGATCGAATGACGAGTACTAAAAACACGGAATCAATCGCCGCGCCGCGCGAGATGATCGCTCCACTCCCTGCGCCTACCGCATAGTCGTAAGTGAACGCCCTCGGTTCGGAGCCAAGCGAATTGGGATTGACTAGAAGAACTTTACGACCTTCTTCCATCGATACGACTCGTTTCGATTCTTCTTTTAGCTCTCGTTCGCTAAACGGACGAACGCGAACGGCAACTTTGACCGACGTGGCGGCGGCGGCGGCGGAGGCGGAGGCGAAGGCGGCGGCGGTCATAACTTCCTCGAGGAGGGCTGAGAATGTGTCACCTGTTTACCTCCGGGCACGTACAAGCACGTGTCAATTAATTAACCAATTACAGTACGATGGAAAAATAGAAACTAAACTAATTCGTTAACATTGTCATCGATTTGTCTTCTTGGTCGTCTTGCTCTTCTTTGAAGACGAGTTCGATTGCAGGCACCAAACGTGCAATATAGTCAACGTCTTTCAGCTTCAACTAGAAAATCAATAAAATGTGACTAATTGCAAGTCTATTTTACGCATACTGTACCTTCATTAAATCGTATGCTAGAGCTGTTTTGCTAGTAAATGATTTGCTAATGACGGGAAATTTAGGATATCTCAAACTGAAATGAGTCAATATGAGCATCTTTGTATTCATGTCAATTCCACATTGAATAGCCTCGGACATGGTGCTAAGAAAAGACGACTCTCATATCAAAATCTGGCGTACTACTACTCTATGTACCAATGATTCTTGTTTATTGCTTCCTGTTGAAGTTCGTCTTCGTGAGTTGCTTCGTGAATAACAACAGTAGCATTGGCTCCTAATAAATAGGAAAGAGAGTGAGTGAGTGAGTGAGTGAGTGAGTGAGTAGACGGCAATGGGGACAGAGAGAGAGATGACCTGCTTTGACTAAGGCTGGACAGGGTCTCGTATCTCCACTATAGACCATTTTCCAATCGTCTCGATGTTGAAATACAATGCCAAAGGCGTCACGACAGTGAATAACGGGCACGCAAATGAATTCCTTCATGCCCAACATCCCTGCAAATGTCTTTTCATATTTATGACCGCTGTGAAGCATATCGCCGCTATAGAGAAACCTAGAAACAAAAAAATGATGAAATAATTAGAGTTGGTGGGTGTTTCACTTGAAGGGGACAGGATGACAAGCTTCAACGTATTCGACGAGCCAACTTCGAAGATGAAGAGGACCTACAATTACAACGGGATGAGGCTAAAGAAAGTCATCATTATCATTATCATCAGAGGGAGAAGAAGAAGAAGAAGGATTAATTGACATTACATTGACTTTCTCCCTTTCCATTAGTATCTGAATGAGACCCTAGGGGGAGAAGTAAGTATCAATAGTGAGCAAATGAAAATTCGCTTTGTACCAAGTGATGATCAGCGTGAATGTGAGAAATGAAAATGCAGCAAATGCTCGCAAGGACTCGTTTGATTTCATCTCCAAAAGTTCTCAACAGTTGTCCGTACGTTCCCTCGCCGCAATCCATCATCATTGACGTGCAGCTGTCGTCACTAAAAGTTTTAATCTAATCTTTTTGTGACTCCCAAGGGGGGGACATAGTGTACCTTCCAAGTCGAAGCAATATTCCAGAGACGTTTCTGTACTTTGAAGGTACACTTGAAGCCGTTCCACTAAACGTGATTTCCACGTCATTATCATCATCGTTGTCGTCGTCGTGTGGCTGACGGGGAGTGAGGTTGATTTGATCAAGGCACAATTTCATATCTGGCCTCTTTTTCATTTCTTCACAGATATCTTTGAGATTGGGATGAGCCAGCAAATCGCTCCTTCAATAAAAGAAAACAGTCGTTAAGTGTGTGTGTCGTCAAATGACGTCACGTGGTGTGTACGTGTCAAATCCTTTCAATTTGTCTGGTCTGAAATGAAACTTGAGACTGAGGTCTCCAGCTGTCACGTTTTGTGGCAGCAGCAATTGTTGTTCCGCCGCCGTCGCCTCCGCCGTAGTCGCCGGCAATGGAAATACATTGGGATCAATGGCATGGAGTCGTGCTTGAATTTGTGATTGTCGTAAATAGACGAGACGTTGAGGAGACGTTTGTTCATTGATGACAATATGCTGGCATGATCCAAAGCTAACCCAAGAAAATACAAATACAGTAATATTATTAATAATACTGCGTATCTACCTTGCGACAAGCCACTCTTGATATTGTGAAGATGAAAATAGACTGTGAGGTGTTATGTGAACTGCCACTGTTGCATTCTTCTCCTTTGCATATCTTATCAGCATTTTGTTGCTAACCAATTGAGACCAATGATTTTCAGATGGACATTCAATAACTAAAGGTAAGAATGATGAAATACTGATGATGATGATGATGACGTTGTCTCACTAAAAAATGTTGGTCCTGGACTTGGCTGTTCCATGCAATCGGATGGATTCACTTGTGTACCGTCGTTTAGCGTAACCGTCTCTCCTTTCGTAAGACGTGAAAATGCTGGACCCCTAGAACAAGATTAGAAGAAGAAGAAGAAATAAATGACAATGAATTACATTGGAACACCCAAGGCTTTGGCTTTATTGGGAAGAAACTTTCCCCTAACGTCGGCTAACTGGAATGGGGGGGGGGGGGGGGGGGGGGGGAGGGGGTAAATGCAAAAGAAGTTGTTGATAGAATGAGACAACAAACCTTTCCTATATATGATATAGCATAGTCAGTGTATTGTTTTCGTTTAGACGTTGTCTTTCTAACACTTTTCTCATCATCCTCATCATCATCATCTGTAGTAGCAGCTGCTGTCAACTTTAGACCATCTACTAAGAGGGGAGGGAGAGAAGGAGCAGAAGGGGGAGTGGTTTGTCCCCAAAATAAAGTCGTTGCTTTAGCTAAGTACCTGTTACAATAGGCCAAAGTGTCACAATGTCATCTTCCAAGCAGGGAGGAGGAAAAAGAATGCCTCTGTCGTCGTCGTTTGACAATGATTTATCTAAATCTTCCATAAACTCTTCGTTTTCTACGCAAACGAATAAATTGTATAGAAAAGCAAAGAATTTTTGCCTACTATAGTGAGCAACGCCTTTATAGAGAAAATGTCTTGTAGCTTGAACAAAACGAGTCTTGAAAAGAGAGAGAGAGAGAGAGAGAGAATTGTTAATGAGAAAAAGTCGATTGTTTTAAATTACCAAAGGTTGAGGACCGTGCAACGTGATTCCCTCCGAAGCTCCTGACTCTCTCAGCGTCAATCCCAGACCGGGCAGTCCACCAAGACGTTCCCAAATCAATCGAGTGAAGAAGACGTGCTTTATTTTGGCCAAACGAACTCTAGAAAAGAAGAAAAACTAAGTAGTCTAAGGCTCCCAGTCGCGATCCACGAACCTGTGCTCCGTGCAAAATCTCTGAAGACCTTCTCCGCAGTTGAAAAGGTATCTGTGTTGAAAAAACAAGTGTGTTGCGTCCATCTCGGCTCGACTTCTCACCTCTGCCGATCGCTTATGAGCATGATCGACGGAAAAGAGTCGCCCGTCGCACTTCCAACGATCTGCAGATAAATCCTCGACGGAGGGTTCATTTTCGTTCGAAAGCGGCCGCGATAGCTACAGAAACGACAAGAACTGCGCGAAAAAAGCCACGGTTGCAATCGTATCAACAAGAACATGGACAAGAACGCGCGCTAAATATAAAAGAAAAAAATGTGCTAAAAAAGACGCTACGACGAGCGAAACAACAACTATGACGTACCAATCGAAATCCGAGTAAAAACGAAAATGAGGCCCCTCGTTGGGTGTTTTACAAAAGACTCGATCGAAAACATTCAGTTCGTCACGCGAAGGATACAAAAAAGCTAACGCGCTATAAAAACTCGAGTTATGTGTCACTAGCCAAAAAAGTGAGCAAGTGAGGCCCCTCGTTGGGATTATCGTTTAAAACTTGACAAACGAAGCTCTACGGCCTATTCAGCTCGAACGGCAACAACACTGAAGGTATGAAAAAGGCGTACAGACAGCGATCGCTTCAAAAAAAAAAGCCCCTCACGCGTCGCGACACATGAAAACGCTTCAAAACGTCGTCGCTATCATGCCTATGAACTTCGCTTGCTCCATAAAAACCGCCAAAGTCTTCGCGTGGCGCTAAAAATTCCTTTTGCACCCGAAAAACCGCCCTTCTCGCGAAAAACGCGAAGATCGCGCACGCGGGTGAGGCCCTCATGGGGAATCGTCGAAAAAGACACCATTCGTACGCAACGATCACGCTTTGAAAACCCGTCGCGCAAAAAGAAAACGAAAAAAAGGGTTAGCTAAGCCACGTGAAATGGGTAAAAACGATCCAGAAAACGCAATCATCCCTCAAAAACCCTCCAAATACTTCAAAAAGCAAAACCGCGCCCGCGCTTTCATTCGCCTAAATTTGAAATGCTTTCTTTTAGCAGCGATCGCCTTCGAACACCAAGAAAACACCAGGAAACCAAAACAACAATAGGAGAATCGCGCCAAATCAGACGATACAAGAAACCGTTTAGCGCACAAAACGCAGTATAATCCACTCGTCCCTCTTTGTTACAAAGAGGTGACGACAAAAAACCAAATTCAAAACAAAAAAAGCCGCACTTTTAATGACCTATAATTTCTATATAAGTAATGAAGCACTCCCGAAAAGTAGGAGGGCCGCGGGTGCCTGTGGCAGTTGATCTCGCTCAACGTCATCACACCCCGCCCAGGGCAAGCACCGCCCACATTGTGGGCGCATGCGTAAACCACGCCCAGCTTAGCCCAGCTTAGCCCAGCTTAGCCCAGCTTAGCCCAGCTTAGCCCAGCTTAGCCCAGCTTAGCCCAGCTTAGCCCAGCTTAGCCCAGCTTAGCCCAGCTTAGCCCAGCTTAGCCCAGCTTAGCCCAGCTTAGCCCAGCTTAGCCCAGCTTAGCCCTTAGGGTTAGGGTTAGGGTTAAAAGGTGTACCCACTTGGGTGACCCTTAATAACTCCTTAAATATTGAACGTATGACGTCATGCATAGCATCATTTAAAAGGAAATTTAATAAGCTTTCGATTGATCCTATATTTGCTGTGCAAATTATTTAGTATAAAGAAGTTATCAAGGTTTTTGTAAAGTCACTTTTTTTGGGTGATTTTAGGGTTAGGGTTAGGGTTATAGTACGGATATTGCACTTAGGGTTAGGGTTAGGGTTAGGGTTATAGTACGGATATTGCACAAGGCAGATCTGTATCAACTGCTAGTCTCCACGACCGACCTGGAATTTGGTGTCCTGTTTAGAAGGTTGGAGTAATTTGTATACTTATATTTTTCGTTTATCTTTTTTCCTTTTTTTTTTTTTTTTTTTTTTTTTTTTTTTTTTTTTTTTTTTTTCCCGTTGAGTTATTCCTTGTAGGTTTTCCGTTTGGTGATTTATGGTGGTGGGGTATTGCCCCTTTGGGGGGGGGGGGGGAAAGGGGGAAGAAGGAAGGGGCCTAGCGAGCGTGGGGAGCAGGAGAGTCGGGTGGCGGGGTTTGGGGATCGATATATTGGTTTTTAGAAAATTCTTGGTAACTATGGCAACAGCAGGGTTTATAGGTTCCTTGGCGAGGTATTACTGGAAGGGGAAGATTGGGTCCTGAATCGCGCTTCTATTGTAAAGTTATGGTTGGTTAAAGAGGTTTGTGTTTAGGAAAATTCTTTTAAGATTTTTAGTTGCTAGGGAGATATGGGAGTGCGTTGGTAAAGTTGCGGAATATAATTCTACCGCGGGTGTCCCTTTCTGAAAAAAATCCTGGGTGTCCTAAGTCATTGTTTATGGAATTATGCTAAAATTTAGAATTCAAAAAGGGGGTCTAAAATCTATAAGTTGCTGGATTAACTTCTTATTTGGTTCGTTGTGGTCGTATAATATATCATTTGAAAGCGTTTTGTGAGTACTATCTACATTCCTATGGGTGACGTCATTGGGTGTGATCTCTATTGATTATTACTAAATACGTGTTTTAGAAGACCTTCAACTTATACTTCTTATTCTATATAGTAGGTTAAGAGTATTGGCAATTATTTTACTGGGGTTTTGTAGAGAATTTTATGTAGTTTAATATGGGTGTAGGGTCTCTTGGGCGTATTTGAGGTTTGATGTAATAAAATTCCGTTTTAACGATGTGTTCACATTTGCGTTTCTGATAATTTTCAGCTACGTTCTAAGTTGGGACCGGTGGTGGGCGTGTAGTGTTGTAGGTTTTTAGACGTGTGGGGAGTCTTTCTTATTTATTTTTCGTTGATGATTTGAAATTTCCTTCGTGGTTATCCGGGGTTACGCGCATACGGGGTTAGGATTTTCTTTCATTTCTATGGTGGCTTTAAATGGGGCGAAGGAGAGGGAATGAGAGGGAATTGGTCGCGACGAAAGGTAGATTGCATGTTTGTGTGTCTTTTCATCGCGCGTGTTTCGGTTGCGGGGTCACCTACGCGTTCTATCCGTTTTCGTATTATTATTATTCGCTCTCTGCGCTAGTTTTGGAATTAGATCGTTGCGCGACGGGTTTTAGGGCGTGCTCGAGGGGTCGTTTACGTTACGCGGTGGAAGTTGGGGGCCCGCGTGGGGAAACCGGCGTCGTTGTTGTGATTTTTTGCGTTCTCGGGTGTTTTCGCGTGTTGTATGTTGTGCGGGTGAAAGTAGGGCGTGGATTTGTGTATGGTTTGGGTGTTGTTTCCTAAGTAGTTCTTTGTGTTCTTAGGGGGAAGGTTTGTTTCATTTTTTTCTTTTTTCAGGTTGTTTTTTAGGGAAGGCTTGTTGCGAGGCTTTGTTAGATAAGTGCATCGTAATTTTATGCGTTGTATGGGCTTTGGTTTTTTGTGTTGTGTAGAGATGGGTCATGCAGGAGATTAATCATAAGGTGTGGTTTTAACTTATTTATTTTCTATTTTGGTTTTTAATTCGTTTGTTCTAGGGGTATATGTATGGAGGGATCAGCGGAGGGATGGGGCTCGCGAGAGAGGAGAGGAATGCGCGATAGGTGAGAGAAAGGAATGGCAGTGGATCGGTCGATGGTATGTGCTGTAGGTATTATTCTTTTTGATGAATTATTTTAAATTGTTTACTTTAGGGGCATATGTATGGAGGGATGAGAGGAGGAATAGGACACGCGAGGGAGGAGAAGAGTGAGCGATGGGTGAGCGAGGGGATGAGCAACGAATCGATCAATGGTATGTGTTGTAGGTATTATTCTTTTTAATGAAATATTTTCAATCGTTTATTGTAGGGGCATATGTATGGGAGGATCAGAGGAGGGATGGGACACGCAAGGGAGGGGAGGGATAAGCGATGGGTAAGAGAGGATGAGCAACGGATCGATCAATGGTATGTGTTATAGGTAATATTCTTTTTAACGAATTATTTTGAATCGTTTATTCTAGAGGCATATGTATGGAAGGATCAGAGGAGAGATGGGACACGCGAGGGAGGAGAGGGATGAGCGATGGGTGAGAGAAAGGATTGGCAGCGGATCGGACGATGGTTTGTGCTATGGGTATTATTCTTTTTAACGAATTATTTTGACTTGTTTATTTTAGGGGCATGTGTATGGAAGGATGAGAGGAGGAATAGGACACGCGAGGGAGGAGAAGAGTGAGCGATGGGTGAGCGAGGGGATGAGCAACGAATCGATCGATGGTATGTGTTGTAGGTATTATTCTTTTTAGTGAAATATTTTAAATCGTTTATTGTAGGGGCATATGTATGGGAGGATGAGAAGAGGGATGGGACACGCAAGGGAGGGGAGGGATAAGCGATGGGTGAGAGAGAGGATGAGGAGCGGATCGATCGATGGTATGTGTTATAGGTAATATTCCTTTTAACGAATTATTTTGAATCGTTTATTCTAGAGGCATATGTATGGAAGGATCAGAGGAGAGATGGGACACGCGAGGGAGGAGAGGGATGAGCGATGGGTGAGAGAAAGGATTGGCAGTGGATCGGACGATGGTTTGTGCTATGGGTATTATTCTTTTTAACGAATTATTTTGACTTGTTTATTTTAGGGGCATATGTATGGAAGGATGAGAGGAGGAATAGGACACGCGAGGGAGGAGGAGAGTGAGCGATGGGTGAGCGAGGGGATGAGCAACGAATCGATCGATGGTATGTGTTGTAGGTATTGTTCTCTTTAGTGAAATATTTTAAATCGTTTATTGTAGGGGCATATGTATGAGAGGATGAGAGGAGGGATGGGACACGCAAGGGAGGGGAGGGATAAGCGATGGGTGAGAGAGAGGATGAGCAGCGGATCGATCGATGGTATGTGTTATAGGTAATATTCTTTTTAACGAATTATTTTGAATCGTTTATTCTAGAGGCATATGTATGGAAGGATCAGAGGAGAGATGGGACACGCGAGGGAGGAGAGGGATGAGCGATGGGTGAGAGAAAGGATTGGCAGCGGATCGGACGATGGTTTGTGCTATGGGTATTAGTCTTTTTAACGAATTATTTTGACTTGTTTATTTTAGGGGCATATGTATGGAAGGACGAGAGGAGGAATAGGACACGCGAGGGAGGAGAAGAGTGAGAGATGGGTGAGCGAGGGGATGAGCAACGAATCGATCGATGGTATGTGTTGTAGGTATTATTCTTTTTAGTGAAATATTTTAAATCGTTTATTGTAGGGGCATATGTATGGGAGGATGAGAGGAGGGATGGGACACGCAAGGGAGGGGAGGGATAAGCGATGGGTGAGAGAGAGGATGAGGAGCGGATCGATCGATGGTATGTGTTATAGGTAATATTCCTTTTAACGAATTATTTTGAATCGTTTATTCTAGAGGCATATGTATGGAAGGATCAGAGGAGAGATGGGACACGCGAGGGAGGAGAGGGATGAGCGATGGGTGAGAGGAAGGATTGGCAGCGGATCGGACGATGGTATGTGCTGTGGGTATTATTCCTTTTAGCGGATTATTTTAACTCGTTTATTCTAGAGGCATACGTATGGAAGGATCAGAGGAGAGGTGGGACACGTAAGGGAGGAGAGGGATGAGCGATGTGTGAGAGAGGATGAGCAGCGGATCGATCGATGGTATGTGTTATAAGTAGTATTCTTTTTAATGAATTATTTTAAGTCGTTTATTCTAGGGGCATATCTATGGGAGGATCAGATAGGAGGGATGGGACACGCGAGGGAGGAGAAGGATGAGCGGTGGGCGAGAGAGGATGGGCAGCGGGTCGGTCGGTGGTATGTGATATAGGTATGATTTTGTCTAATGAATTATTGTTAATGAATTGTTTTTAATTTGTTTATTTTAGGGGCATGGATATGGAGGAATCGGGGAAAGAAGGGAAGAGGCATGCAGATGAGAATGAGCGGTGAAGGAGGGGGTCAACAGAACAATCAAGTGGGAGGAATTTTGGGGTATGGGGTTGAGATACCTTTGGGCTTTTATTTGGTGGGCTGATATTTTTTCTTTTTTCGTTTTTGTAGAATTTGGTTGTGGGAAGTCAAGCGGAAGAGTCAGTCATAGAAAAAGAATAGAGAAGAGAAGGCTTTGGAGGCGTTCATTTGTGGTGAGTTTCTGGGTAGTGTATGTAGTGTGTGTTTTTTATTTGTTTATATGGTCTATTAGAGTTAGTCTGTTAGAGTTAGAAAGGGAGTCTTTCATCCTTTGCGTTGAGTCCCTTTGGTTTTCTTGTTTCCAGGCACGAGATCCAGTGTTGTTCTAACCAGTGTAGATCGTATGATGAGTCCGGGATTGAGTCGATAGGTTGTACCCCTAGTTTGTCTAGAGATTTCCACCCGTGGTCATGGAAGTGGGCGTAAAGGTAGAGGTCTTTCTTTTGGTGGTAGTGGCTACGGTGTCGTTGCATTCGTTTTGCTAGAGTGGTGGTAGTTTGGCCAATGTACTGTTTGCCACAGTCGGGGCATTCCAAGAGGTATATTAAGTTTTTTGAACTGCATGAGAATGTATCCGTGATAGGGTATGTTTCATTGGTGACTAGGCTGGTGAAGGATGTTCTCCTGCGTAAGATCGGGCAGCATTTGCAGTTGGAGATTTTGCATGGTGTGATTGTTGTATAGATGGTTTCAAGTGTGGGCGGGGTTGTTGGTGGAGTATTGCTGGTAGGAGTTGTGGTGGTAGTAGGGAGTTTTGCTCTTACGAGAGTGTCTGCTAGATTTTGTGTGCGTTTAAATGCTATCTTTGGTTTTGTAGGGAAGATGGAGTGTAGTAAGGGGGTTGTTTCAATGCGTTTCCATAGATCGTTAAGTGTTTTTCGTAGGCTAGGAAACCAGGGGTCGTATGGGATGACTAGTGTAAGGGGTGGTTTGGAGTTTTCTTTTGTTGTAACGGTTGCGGGGTCTGGAATTTTTTCAATAAGTTGCGTTCGTCGTGTGAACGGAAATTGCTTGTTTATGTCCTTAATTAGTTTTCGAGGGTAGCCTCGATTGAGAAATCGTGTTTTTTGGTTTTCTCTGTGGTTTAGGAAGTCACCTAGTGAGGAGGTTGATCTTAGAAAGCGGTGTAATTCACCAGTGACTACGCTTCTTTTCATTGATATTGGGTGTGATGAAGTGTAGTGTAGGTATTGAAATTTGTTGGTTGGTTTGATATGGGTAGTGATGTCTAGTATCCCGATTTGGTTGAACCGATTACCTTTGAAGATATCTATATCCAGGAATGTAGTGTTTGTGTGGCTGATTTCTGATGTGAATTTTATAGTTGGGTGGAATTCGTTGAGGTTAGTGAGAAAGGTGTTTAGGTTCTGTTCAGAGGTTGTCCAAAGTAGAAATATGTCATCGATATAGCGTAGCCAGTAAAGTGGTGTATGTGGTTGTGACGTGAGGAATTTCTGTTCGAGGTGTGCCATGAATAGGTTTGCCAGGGATGGGGCTGTTTTCGTCCCCATGGCTGTGCCTCTGAGTTGGAGGTACGGTTTATTATTAAAGATAAACGTGTTGTTTGCAAGAATATAGTAGAGGAAAATCTTAATCATGTTGGTTATATTTGGATCGTTATAGTGTTGTTGCACAAATGTGCCACAAACGTTGATAGCTTCGTTTTGAGGGATAGAAGGGTAGAGGGATTTCACATCTAATGCTACTAAGATTGTTGTTGAAGGGAGGGAGACGTTGTCCAGTATTTTTATAAGGTGTGAGCTGTCCCGTATGTAGCTTGGTTGTTGGGTAGCAATAGGTTGGAGGTAGGAGTCTACCAGTGCAGATATTAGCTCCGTTGGTCCTGATGATCCACTGCAGATTGGTCTAACACCGTGGGGGTTTTTATGGAGTTTTTTAAGAAAGTAGAGTATTTGAGTGCGTGTGTTTTCTGGATCTGGGAGTAAGTGTTTGTAGGTATAATAATCAAGCGGTCCATGTTGGTAGAAGTGTTGTATTGCTGTTGCAATTGAGTTTACAATTGCTGGTGTGGGGTCTTCTGTTAGTGGTTTATAGATTTCCGGTTGGGTAAGGTGTGTGAGTCCTTCTGTTATATAGTTAGTTGTGTCCTCTATAACAATGCAAGATCCCTTATCTGCTCTTTTAATGACGATGTCTTTGTAGGATTTAAGGTTTTTAATGGCTGTACGTTCCTCTTTAGAGGTGTTGAGTCTAGGTCTTTTAGGTTTCAAGGCTAATGCATGGCTTTTAAGTGCGGTAATAAAATGTTCAAGTTGGTGATTTTTTACATGTTTTAGTGTGAAGGATGATTTTGGTTTGAGTGGGTGTTTAGGATGTGTTTTATTTATTGGATTTTGATGGGTAAAATAATATTGGAGGCGGAGTTTTCGAGCAAATCCCGTGATTGATTTTAGTAAGTCTTTTTTATTAGGGCGGAGGGGTGTTGGGCAGAAGGAGAGTCCTTTTTGGAGCACGGAGTGTTCGTGTGTGGTGAGTACGCGGGACGAAAGGTTTATAACAGTGTTTGCTTTAGAATCTTTTTTTATTTTCGATAGAAGGGACAACAAGGCGGACAATCTCTGTCTACGCTTTAGAAGCGACCTTCGTGACCTCGGCCGGATGACCTTCTGCTTCGGGAGTCGCCGTGGGCGTTTCTTCCCGCGTCTCGGTCTTCTTTTTCGCGCCGGTCGTAGTTCCGGTTGTAGTTCCGGTCGCTTCCTCTTCGGTCTAGAGGAGTTAGAAGGGGTAGTAAGGTAAGCGGTGTCATTCGTATCGGCGTTACCGTTCGTTCGTTTCCGCGAGTAACGGCTGAAGAATGAGGGTTGTGCGTCTTTGTTCGCGGTTTCGTGTTTTATATATTCTTCGTAGTTCTCCCAGAGTGGGCTTCCCGGGTAGCGTCGGCGTAGCATTTCTTCCCGTTCGTTGCCTCGCTTCTGGTCTTCCTCGAGTTTAGAAACGACCTTAGTGTAGTGTACAATTAGCGCGTCGATTATTCCGGTGTGGTATTGCTGCTTTAGTTCTGCGAGTTCGTGAGCGATTTTAGTGTCTCCTGATCTAAAGGCATTGACCGTAGATCCTGATTGCATTCCCCTTGGTATTCTCCCTGTCTCTTTGTATTGAATATGTTCTGACAGTCGTAAGTGAGCGCGAGTTAGATCTGCTGCGACTCCAATGATAAAGTCAGCGAGCTCATTGAGATCTTGCTGTAGGCTATTTGGGCCTGGTATGCCTCTTGGTGTGGAGACTAATAGAGGTTGTGGTGTGTGTTCGATCAGAGGTGGCGTACCGTTTGATGGTGTAGATATTTCAGTAGGGATATCGGTGGGGATATCCATTTTTTCGTGTGCTAACATTCCTTCTCGTAGTTTCCTTCTCATGTGTTCTCGTTCTTTTTCTATTTCCTGCTCGACGTATTTCCTGATGACTGTTCCCACACTCGCTGAGAGTGCTGCTTCTTCAAGCGTCTTTTCCCAGAATGGGCGGGGGTTTTTATTTCCGTCGTCGTTGCCGTCTAAGAGCTTTTCTTCCTCCTCTGAGGAGGGGAGGTTAGGGAGAACTCCCTGTCGAATTGCTTCGTCAATGCTGTCGTCGTCTTGGGATGTCATCGTTTGCGAGAACGATCAAATGGTAGGGGCAGACGCGTTTCGGTCTAATCGTGACCTCGTCAGTGCCTGATCAGTTCTCGCGAAGTGTGCCGTTTATATATAATTTTCGGTGTGAAAGTTTAATTTTGGATCGTCTGTCACGTTTGTGGCATAGACGGCGGTGGATTTTAGCCCGATGTGTCGGTCGAAAATGGCATGTGTGTTTACGTGAATATTTTTTAGCGGCAGGGTCTTGATTAGGTAGGTTTCAGAGTGGTGTTAGGGTCGCGGTCGCTAGGGGAGGGGTTGCTTAGGGAGGGTGGGCTTTCTTTTAAGGTGTTGATGACTATGCTAGGCTGGTTTTAAGGTTTAGAGGCTGATTTCCTAATGGGTTCTATTTATGAATTTACTTTTGGGGTTGTATGCTATTTGGTGAGGTTGGTATGGGTTGAGGGGGCCTTTTATGGGGACGTTGGGGTGCGGGTTCACGTGAGCAGGGCGTGTCAATTTCGCGGGGCCTTAGTAACGGATGTTAGGGGTCTGGTATGGGTTTGGGGCTTTTTTATTTGTTTTTAGAGTGGGTATAAGGGTTGATGTTGGGGTGGAGTGGGTTATGTGTATGATTATGGGTTATTTTCATTTATTTTTTATTGTATTTTTAGTTTGACACCATATGGGGGTTCCGATCGATTGCGGAGACGCAGGACTCAGACCATCGAGAGGGGTTATAGTACGGATATTGCACAAGGCAGATCTGTATCAACTGCTAGTCTCCACGACCGACCTGGAATTTGGTGTCCTGTTTAGAAGGTTGGAGTAATTTGTATACTTATATTTTTCGTTTATCTTTTTTCCTTTTTTTTTTTTTTTTTTTTTTTTTTTTTTTTTTTTTTTCCCGTTGAGTTATTCCTTGTAGGTTTTCCGTTTGGTGATTTATGGTGGTGGGGTATTGCCCCTTTGGGGGGGGGGGGGGAAAGGGGGAAGAAGGAAGGGGCCTAGCGAGCGTGGGGAGCAGGAGAGTCGGGTGGCGGGGTTTGGGGATCGATATATTGGTTTTTAGAAAATTCTTGGTAACTATGGCAACAGCAGGGTTTATAGGTTCCTTGGCGAGGTATTACTGGAAGGGGAAGATTGGGTCCTGAATCGCGCTTCTATTGTAAAGTTATGGTTGGTTAAAGAGGTTTGTGTTTAGGAAAATTCTTTTAAGATTTTTAGTTGCTAGGGAGATATGGGAGTGCGTTGGTAAAGTTGCGGAATATAATTCTACCGCGGGTGTCCCTTTCTGAAAAAAATCCTGGGTGTCCTAAGTCATTGTTTATGGAATTATGCTAAAATTTAGAATTCAAAAAGGGGGTCTAAAATCTATAAGTTGCTGGATTAACTTCTTATTTGGTTCGTTGTGGTCGTATAATATATCATTTGAAAGCGTTTTGTGAGTACTATCTACATTCCTATGGGTGACGTCATTGGGTGTGATCTCTATTGATTATTACTAAATACGTGTTTTAGAAGACCTTCAACTTATACTTCTTATTCTATATAGTAGGTTAAGAGTATTGGCAATTATTTTACTGGGGTTTTGTAGAGAATTTTATGTAGTTTAATATGGGTGTAGGGTCTCTTGGGCGTATTTGAGGTTTGATGTAATAAAATTCCGTTTTAACGATGTGTTCACATTTGCGTTTCTGATAATTTTCAGCTACGTTCTAAGTTGGGACCGGTGGTGGGCGTGTAGTGTTGTAGGTTTTTAGACGTGTGGGGAGTCTTTCTTATTTATTTTTCGTTGATGATTTGAAATTTCCTTCGTGGTTATCCGGGGTTACGCGCATACGGGGTTAGGATTTTCTTTCATTTCTATGGTGGCTTTAAATGGGGCGAAGGAGAGGGAATGAGAGGGAATTGGTCGCGACGAAAGGTAGATTGCATGTTTGTGTGTCTTTTCATCGCGCGTGTTTCGGTTGCGGGGTCACCTACGCGTTCTATCCGTTTTCGTATTATTATTATTCGCTCTCTGCGCTAGTTTTGGAATTAGATCGTTGCGCGACGGGTTTTAGGGCGTGC
Source organism: Oscarella lobularis (assembly GCF_947507565.1). Taxonomy (NCBI): domain Eukaryota; kingdom Metazoa; phylum Porifera; class Homoscleromorpha; order Homosclerophorida; family Oscarellidae; genus Oscarella; species Oscarella lobularis. Next base: position 3,479,744 of record NC_089181.1, read on the forward strand.
TCGAGGGGTCGTTTACGTTACGCGGTGGAAGTTGGGGGCCCGCGTGGGGAAACCGGCGTCGTTGTTGTGATTTTTTGCGTTCTCGGGTGTTTTCGCGTGTTGTATGTTGTGCGGGTGAAAGTAGGGCGTGGATTTGTGTATGGTTTGGGTGTTGTTTCCTAAGTAGTTCTTTGTGTTCTTAGGGGGAAGGTTTGTTTCATTTTTTTCTTTTTTCAGGTTGTTTTTTAGGGAAGGCTTGTTGCGAGGCTTTGTTAGATAAGTGCATCGTAATTTTATGCGTTGTATGGGCTTTGGTTTTTTGTGTTGTGTAGAGATGGGTCATGCAGGAGATTAATCATAAGGTGTGGTTTTAACTTATTTATTTTCTATTTTGGTTTTTAATTCGTTTGTTCTAGGGGTATATGTATGGAGGGATCAGCGGAGGGATGGGGCTCGCGAGAGAGGAGAGGAATGCGCGATAGGTGAGAGAAAGGAATGGCAGTGGATCGGTCGATGGTATGTGCTGTAGGTATTATTCTTTTTGATGAATTATTTTAAATTGTTTACTTTAGGGGCATATGTATGGAGGGATGAGAGGAGGAATAGGACACGCGAGGGAGGAGAAGAGTGAGCGATGGGTGAGCGAGGGGATGAGCAACGAATCGATCAATGGTATGTGTTGTAGGTATTATTCTTTTTAATGAAATATTTTCAATCGTTTATTGTAGGGGCATATGTATGGGAGGATCAGAGGAGGGATGGGACACGCAAGGGAGGGGAGGGATAAGCGATGGGTAAGAGAGGATGAGCAACGGATCGATCAATGGTATGTGTTATAGGTAATATTCTTTTTAACGAATTATTTTGAATCGTTTATTCTAGAGGCATATGTATGGAAGGATCAGAGGAGAGATGGGACACGCGAGGGAGGAGAGGGATGAGCGATGGGTGAGAGAAAGGATTGGCAGCGGATCGGACGATGGTTTGTGCTATGGGTATTATTCTTTTTAACGAATTATTTTGACTTGTTTATTTTAGGGGCATGTGTATGGAAGGATGAGAGGAGGAATAGGACACGCGAGGGAGGAGAAGAGTGAGCGATGGGTGAGCGAGGGGATGAGCAACGAATCGATCGATGGTATGTGTTGTAGGTATTATTCTTTTTAGTGAAATATTTTAAATCGTTTATTGTAGGGGCATATGTATGGGAGGATGAGAAGAGGGATGGGACACGCAAGGGAGGGGAGGGATAAGCGATGGGTGAGAGAGAGGATGAGGAGCGGATCGATCGATGGTATGTGTTATAGGTAATATTCCTTTTAACGAATTATTTTGAATCGTTTATTCTAGAGGCATATGTATGGAAGGATCAGAGGAGAGATGGGACACGCGAGGGAGGAGAGGGATGAGCGATGGGTGAGAGAAAGGATTGGCAGTGGATCGGACGATGGTTTGTGCTATGGGTATTATTCTTTTTAACGAATTATTTTGACTTGTTTATTTTAGGGGCATATGTATGGAAGGATGAGAGGAGGAATAGGACACGCGAGGGAGGAGGAGAGTGAGCGATGGGTGAGCGAGGGGATGAGCAACGAATCGATCGATGGTATGTGTTGTAGGTATTGTTCTCTTTAGTGAAATATTTTAAATCGTTTATTGTAGGGGCATATGTATGAGAGGATGAGAGGAGGGATGGGACACGCAAGGGAGGGGAGGGATAAGCGATGGGTGAGAGAGAGGATGAGCAGCGGATCGATCGATGGTATGTGTTATAGGTAATATTCTTTTTAACGAATTATTTTGAATCGTTTATTCTAGAGGCATATGTATGGAAGGATCAGAGGAGAGATGGGACACGCGAGGGAGGAGAGGGATGAGCGATGGGTGAGAGAAAGGATTGGCAGCGGATCGGACGATGGTTTGTGCTATGGGTATTAGTCTTTTTAACGAATTATTTTGACTTGTTTATTTTAGGGGCATATGTATGGAAGGACGAGAGGAGGAATAGGACACGCGAGGGAGGAGAAGAGTGAGAGATGGGTGAGCGAGGGGATGAGCAACGAATCGATCGATGGTATGTGTTGTAGGTATTATTCTTTTTAGTGAAATATTTTAAATCGTTTATTGTAGGGGCATATGTATGGGAGGATGAGAGGAGGGATGGGACACGCAAGGGAGGGGAGGGATAAGCGATGGGTGAGAGAGAGGATGAGGAGCGGATCGATCGATGGTATGTGTTATAGGTAATATTCCTTTTAACGAATTATTTTGAATCGTTTATTCTAGAGGCATATGTATGGAAGGATCAGAGGAGAGATGGGACACGCGAGGGAGGAGAGGGATGAGCGATGGGTGAGAGGAAGGATTGGCAGCGGATCGGACGATGGTATGTGCTGTGGGTATTATTCCTTTTAGCGGATTATTTTAACTCGTTTATTCTAGAGGCATACGTATGGAAGGATCAGAGGAGAGGTGGGACACGTAAGGGAGGAGAGGGATGAGCGATGTGTGAGAGAGGATGAGCAGCGGATCGATCGATGGTATGTGTTATAAGTAGTATTCTTTTTAATGAATTATTTTAAGTCGTTTATTCTAGGGGCATATCTATGGGAGGATCAGATAGGAGGGATGGGACACGCGAGGGAGGAGAAGGATGAGCGGTGGGCGAGAGAGGATGGGCAGCGGGTCGGTCGGTGGTATGTGATATAGGTATGATTTTGTCTAATGAATTATTGTTAATGAATTGTTTTTAATTTGTTTATTTTAGGGGCATGGATATGGAGGAATCGGGGAAAGAAGGGAAGAGGCATGCAGATGAGAATGAGCGGTGAAGGAGGGGGTCAACAGAACAATCAAGTGGGAGGAATTTTGGGGTATGGGGTTGAGATACCTTTGGGCTTTTATTTGGTGGGCTGATATTTTTTCTTTTTTCGTTTTTGTAGAATTTGGTTGTGGGAAGTCAAGCGGAAGAGTCAGTCATAGAAAAAGAATAGAGAAGAGAAGGCTTTGGAGGCGTTCATTTGTGGTGAGTTTCTGGGTAGTGTATGTAGTGTGTGTTTTTTATTTGTTTATATGGTCTATTAGAGTTAGTCTGTTAGAGTTAGAAAGGGAGTCTTTCATCCTTTGCGTTGAGTCCCTTTGGTTTTCTTGTTTCCAGGCACGAGATCCAGTGTTGTTCTAACCAGTGTAGATCGTATGATGAGTCCGGGATTGAGTCGATAGGTTGTACCCCTAGTTTGTCTAGAGATTTCCACCCGTGGTCATGGAAGTGGGCGTAAAGGTAGAGGTCTTTCTTTTGGTGGTAGTGGCTACGGTGTCGTTGCATTCGTTTTGCTAGAGTGGTGGTAGTTTGGCCAATGTACTGTTTGCCACAGTCGGGGCATTCCAAGAGGTATATTAAGTTTTTTGAACTGCATGAGAATGTATCCGTGATAGGGTATGTTTCATTGGTGACTAGGCTGGTGAAGGATGTTCTCCTGCGTAAGATCGGGCAGCATTTGCAGTTGGAGATTTTGCATGGTGTGATTGTTGTATAGATGGTTTCAAGTGTGGGCGGGGTTGTTGGTGGAGTATTGCTGGTAGGAGTTGTGGTGGTAGTAGGGAGTTTTGCTCTTACGAGAGTGTCTGCTAGATTTTGTGTGCGTTTAAATGCTATCTTTGGTTTTGTAGGGAAGATGGAGTGTAGTAAGGGGGTTGTTTCAATGCGTTTCCATAGATCGTTAAGTGTTTTTCGTAGGCTAGGAAACCAGGGGTCGTATGGGATGACTAGTGTAAGGGGTGGTTTGGAGTTTTCTTTTGTTGTAACGGTTGCGGGGTCTGGAATTTTTTCAATAAGTTGCGTTCGTCGTGTGAACGGAAATTGCTTGTTTATGTCCTTAATTAGTTTTCGAGGGTAGCCTCGATTGAGAAATCGTGTTTTTTGGTTTTCTCTGTGGTTTAGGAAGTCACCTAGTGAGGAGGTTGATCTTAGAAAGCGGTGTAATTCACCAGTGACTACGCTTCTTTTCATTGATATTGGGTGTGATGAAGTGTAGTGTAGGTATTGAAATTTGTTGGTTGGTTTGATATGGGTAGTGATGTCTAGTATCCCGATTTGGTTGAACCGATTACCTTTGAAGATATCTATATCCAGGAATGTAGTGTTTGTGTGGCTGATTTCTGATGTGAATTTTATAGTTGGGTGGAATTCGTTGAGGTTAGTGAGAAAGGTGTTTAGGTTCTGTTCAGAGGTTGTCCAAAGTAGAAATATGTCATCGATATAGCGTAGCCAGTAAAGTGGTGTATGTGGTTGTGACGTGAGGAATTTCTGTTCGAGGTGTGCCATGAATAGGTTTGCCAGGGATGGGGCTGTTTTCGTCCCCATGGCTGTGCCTCTGAGTTGGAGGTACGGTTTATTATTAAAGATAAACGTGTTGTTTGCAAGAATATAGTAGAGGAAAATCTTAATCATGTTGGTTATATTTGGATCGTTATAGTGTTGTTGCACAAATGTGCCACAAACGTTGATAGCTTCGTTTTGAGGGATAGAAGGGTAGAGGGATTTCACATCTAATGCTACTAAGATTGTTGTTGAAGGGAGGGAGACGTTGTCCAGTATTTTTATAAGGTGTGAGCTGTCCCGTATGTAGCTTGGTTGTTGGGTAGCAATAGGTTGGAGGTAGGAGTCTACCAGTGCAGATATTAGCTCCGTTGGTCCTGATGATCCACTGCAGATTGGTCTAACACCGTGGGGGTTTTTATGGAGTTTTTTAAGAAAGTAGAGTATTTGAGTGCGTGTGTTTTCTGGATCTGGGAGTAAGTGTTTGTAGGTATAATAATCAAGCGGTCCATGTTGGTAGAAGTGTTGTATTGCTGTTGCAATTGAGTTTACAATTGCTGGTGTGGGGTCTTCTGTTAGTGGTTTATAGATTTCCGGTTGGGTAAGGTGTGTGAGTCCTTCTGTTATATAGTTAGTTGTGTCCTCTATAACAATGCAAGATCCCTTATCTGCTCTTTTAATGACGATGTCTTTGTAGGATTTAAGGTTTTTAATGGCTGTACGTTCCTCTTTAGAGGTGTTGAGTCTAGGTCTTTTAGGTTTCAAGGCTAATGCATGGCTTTTAAGTGCGGTAATAAAATGTTCAAGTTGGTGATTTTTTACATGTTTTAGTGTGAAGGATGATTTTGGTTTGAGTGGGTGTTTAGGATGTGTTTTATTTATTGGATTTTGATGGGTAAAATAATATTGGAGGCGGAGTTTTCGAGCAAATCCCGTGATTGATTTTAGTAAGTCTTTTTTATTAGGGCGGAGGGGTGTTGGGCAGAAGGAGAGTCCTTTTTGGAGCACGGAGTGTTCGTGTGTGGTGAGTACGCGGGACGAAAGGTTTATAACAGTGTTTGCTTTAGAATCTTTTTTTATTTTCGATAGAAGGGACAACAAGGCGGACAATCTCTGTCTACGCTTTAGAAGCGACCTTCGTGACCTCGGCCGGATGACCTTCTGCTTCGGGAGTCGCCGTGGGCGTTTCTTCCCGCGTCTCGGTCTTCTTTTTCGCGCCGGTCGTAGTTCCGGTTGTAGTTCCGGTCGCTTCCTCTTCGGTCTAGAGGAGTTAGAAGGGGTAGTAAGGTAAGCGGTGTCATTCGTATCGGCGTTACCGTTCGTTCGTTTCCGCGAGTAACGGCTGAAGAATGAGGGTTGTGCGTCTTTGTTCGCGGTTTCGTGTTTTATATATTCTTCGTAGTTCTCCCAGAGTGGGCTTCCCGGGTAGCGTCGGCGTAGCATTTCTTCCCGTTCGTTGCCTCGCTTCTGGTCTTCCTCGAGTTTAGAAACGACCTTAGTGTAGTGTACAATTAGCGCGTCGATTATTCCGGTGTGGTATTGCTGCTTTAGTTCTGCGAGTTCGTGAGCGATTTTAGTGTCTCCTGATCTAAAGGCATTGACCGTAGATCCTGATTGCATTCCCCTTGGTATTCTCCCTGTCTCTTTGTATTGAATATGTTCTGACAGTCGTAAGTGAGCGCGAGTTAGATCTGCTGCGACTCCAATGATAAAGTCAGCGAGCTCATTGAGATCTTGCTGTAGGCTATTTGGGCCTGGTATGCCTCTTGGTGTGGAGACTAATAGAGGTTGTGGTGTGTGTTCGATCAGAGGTGGCGTACCGTTTGATGGTGTAGATATTTCAGTAGGGATATCGGTGGGGATATCCATTTTTTCGTGTGCTAACATTCCTTCTCGTAGTTTCCTTCTCATGTGTTCTCGTTCTTTTTCTATTTCCTGCTCGACGTATTTCCTGATGACTGTTCCCACACTCGCTGAGAGTGCTGCTTCTTCAAGCGTCTTTTCCCAGAATGGGCGGGGGTTTTTATTTCCGTCGTCGTTGCCGTCTAAGAGCTTTTCTTCCTCCTCTGAGGAGGGGAGGTTAGGGAGAACTCCCTGTCGAATTGCTTCGTCAATGCTGTCGTCGTCTTGGGATGTCATCGTTTGCGAGAACGATCAAATGGTAGGGGCAGACGCGTTTCGGTCTAATCGTGACCTCGTCAGTGCCTGATCAGTTCTCGCGAAGTGTGCCGTTTATATATAATTTTCGGTGTGAAAGTTTAATTTTGGATCGTCTGTCACGTTTGTGGCATAGACGGCGGTGGATTTTAGCCCGATGTGTCGGTCGAAAATGGCATGTGTGTTTACGTGAATATTTTTTAGCGGCAGGGTCTTGATTAGGTAGGTTTCAGAGTGGTGTTAGGGTCGCGGTCGCTAGGGGAGGGGTTGCTTAGGGAGGGTGGGCTTTCTTTTAAGGTGTTGATGACTATGCTAGGCTGGTTTTAAGGTTTAGAGGCTGATTTCCTAATGGGTTCTATTTATGAATTTACTTTTGGGGTTGTATGCTATTTGGTGAGGTTGGTATGGGTTGAGGGGGCCTTTTATGGGGACGTTGGGGTGCGGGTTCACGTGAGCAGGGCGTGTCAATTTCGCGGGGCCTTAGTAACGGATGTTAGGGGTCTGGTATGGGTTTGGGGCTTTTTTATTTGTTTTTAGAGTGGGTATAAGGGTTGATGTTGGGGTGGAGTGGGTTATGTGTATGATTATGGGTTATTTTCATTTATTTTTTATTGTATTTTTAGTTTGACACCATATGGGGGTTCCGATCGATTGCGGAGACGCAGGACTCAGACCATCGAGAGGGGTTATAGTACGGATATTGCACAAGGCAGATCTGTATCAACTGCTAGTCTCCACGACCGACCTGGAATTTGGTGTCCTGTTTAGAAGGTTGGAGTAATTTGTATACTTATATTTTTCGTTTATCTTTTTTCCTTTTTTTTTTTTTTTTTTTTTTTTTTTTTTTTTTTTTTTTTTTTCCCGTTGAGTTATTCCTTGTAGGTTTTCCGTTTGGTGATTTATGGTGGTGGGGTATTGCCCCTTTGGGGGGGGGGGGGGAAAGGGGGAAGAAGGAAGGGGCCTAGCGAGCGTGGGGAGCAGGAGAGTCGGGTGGCGGGGTTTGGGGATCGATATATTGGTTTTTAGAAAATTCTTGGTAACTATGGCAACAGCAGGGTTTATAGGTTCCTTGGCGAGGTATTACTGGAAGGGGAAGATTGGGTCCTGAATCGCGCTTCTATTGTAAAGTTATGGTTGGTTAAAGAGGTTTGTGTTTAGGAAAATTCTTTTAAGATTTTTAGTTGCTAGGGAGATATGGGAGTGCGTTGGTAAAGTTGCGGAATATAATTCTACCGCGGGTGTCCCTTTCTGAAAAAAATCCTGGGTGTCCTAAGTCATTGTTTATGGAATTATGCTAAAATTTAGAATTCAAAAAGGGGGTCTAAAATCTATAAGTTGCTGGATTAACTTCTTATTTGGTTCGTTGTGGTCGTATAATATATCATTTGAAAGCGTTTTGTGAGTACTATCTACATTCCTATGGGTGACGTCATTGGGTGTGATCTCTATTGATTATTACTAAATACGTGTTTTAGAAGACCTTCAACTTATACTTCTTATTCTATATAGTAGGTTAAGAGTATTGGCAATTATTTTACTGGGGTTTTGTAGAGAATTTTATGTAGTTTAATATGGGTGTAGGGTCTCTTGGGCGTATTTGAGGTTTGATGTAATAAAATTCCGTTTTAACGATGTGTTCACATTTGCGTTTCTGATAATTTTCAGCTACGTTCTAAGTTGGGACCGGTGGTGGGCGTGTAGTGTTGTAGGTTTTTAGACGTGTGGGGAGTCTTTCTTATTTATTTTTCGTTGATGATTTGAAATTTCCTTCGTGGTTATCCGGGGTTACGCGCATACGGGGTTAGGATTTTCTTTCATTTCTATGGTGGCTTTAAATGGGGCGAAGGAGAGGGAATGAGAGGGAATTGGTCGCGACGAAAGGTAGATTGCATGTTTGTGTGTCTTTTCATCGCGCGTGTTTCGGTTGCGGGGTCACCTACGCGTTCTATCCGTTTTCGTATTATTATTATTCGCTCTCTGCGCTAGTTTTGGAATTAGATCGTTGCGCGACGGGTTTTAGGGCGTGCTCGAGGGGTCGTTTACGTTACGCGGTGGAAGTTGGGGGCCCGCGTGGGGAAACCGGCGTCGTTGTTGTGATTTTTTGCGTTCTCGGGTGTTTTCGCGTGTTGTATGTTGTGCGGGTGAAAGTAGGGCGTGGATTTGTGTATGGTTTGGGTGTTGTTTCCTAAGTAGTTCTTTGTGTTCTTAGGGGGAAGGTTTGTTTCATTTTTTTCTTTTTTCAGGTTGTTTTTTAGGGAAGGCTTGTTGCGAGGCTTTGTTAGATAAGTGCATCGTAATTTTATGCGTTGTATGGGCTTTGGTTTTTTGTGTTGTGTAGAGATGGGTCATGCAGGAGATTAATCATAAGGTGTGGTTTTAACTTATTTATTTTCTATTTTGGTTTTTAATTCGTTTGTTCTAGGGGTATATGTATGGAGGGATCAGCGGAGGGATGGGGCTCGCGAGAGAGGAGAGGAATGCGCGATAGGTGAGAGAAAGGAATGGCAGTGGATCGGTCGATGGTATGTGCTGTAGGTATTATTCTTTTTGATGAATTATTTTAAATTGTTTACTTTAGGGGCATATGTATGGAGGGATGAGAGGAGGAATAGGACACGCGAGGGAGGAGAAGAGTGAGCGATGGGTGAGCGAGGGGATGAGCAACGAATCGATCAATGGTATGTGTTGTAGGTATTATTCTTTTTAATGAAATATTTTCAATCGTTTATTGTAGGGGCATATGTATGGGAGGATCAGAGGAGGGATGGGACACGCAAGGGAGGGGAGGGATAAGCGATGGGTAAGAGAGGATGAGCAACGGATCGATCAATGGTATGTGTTATAGGTAATATTCTTTTTAACGAATTATTTTGAATCGTTTATTCTAGAGGCATATGTATGGAAGGATCAGAGGAGAGATGGGACACGCGAGGGAGGAGAGGGATGAGCGATGGGTGAGAGAAAGGATTGGCAGCGGATCGGACGATGGTTTGTGCTATGGGTATTATTCTTTTTAACGAATTATTTTGACTTGTTTATTTTAGGGGCATGTGTATGGAAGGATGAGAGGAGGAATAGGACACGCGAGGGAGGAGAAGAGTGAGCGATGGGTGAGCGAGGGGATGAGCAACGAATCGATCGATGGTATGTGTTGTAGGTATTATTCTTTTTAGTGAAATATTTTAAATCGTTTATTGTAGGGGCATATGTATGGGAGGATGAGAAGAGGGATGGGACACGCAAGGGAGGGGAGGGATAAGCGATGGGTGAGAGAGAGGATGAGGAGCGGATCGATCGATGGTATGTGTTATAGGTAATATTCCTTTTAACGAATTATTTTGAATCGTTTATTCTAGAGGCATATGTATGGAAGGATCAGAGGAGAGATGGGACACGCGAGGGAGGAGAGGGATGAGCGATGGGTGAGAGAAAGGATTGGCAGTGGATCGGACGATGGTTTGTGCTATGGGTATTATTCTTTTTAACGAATTATTTTGACTTGTTTATTTTAGGGGCATATGTATGGAAGGATGAGAGGAGGAATAGGACACGCGAGGGAGGAGGAGAGTGAGCGATGGGTGAGCGAGGGGATGAGCAACGAATCGATCGATGGTATGTGTTGTAGGTATTGTTCTCTTTAGTGAAATATTTTAAATCGTTTATTGTAGGGGCATATGTATGAGAGGATGAGAGGAGGGATGGGACACGCAAGGGAGGGGAGGGATAAGCGATGGGTGAGAGAGAGGATGAGCAGCGGATCGATCGATGGTATGTGTTATAGGTAATATTCTTTTTAACGAATTATTTTGAATCGTTTATTCTAGAGGCATATGTATGGAAGGATCAGAGGAGAGATGGGACACGCGAGGGAGGAGAGGGATGAGCGATGGGTGAGAGAAAGGATTGGCAGCGGATCGGACGATGGTTTGTGCTATGGGTATTAGTCTTTTTAACGAATTATTTTGACTTGTTTATTTTAGGGGCATATGTATGGAAGGACGAGAGGAGGAATAGGACACGCGAGGGAGGAGAAGAGTGAGAGATGGGTGAGCGAGGGGATGAGCAACGAATCGATCGATGGTATGTGTTGTAGGTATTATTCTTTTTAGTGAAATATTTTAAATCGTTTATTGTAGGGGCATATGTATGGGAGGATGAGAGGAGGGATGGGACACGCAAGGGAGGGGAGGGATAAGCGATGGGTGAGAGAGAGGATGAGGAGCGGATCGATCGATGGTATGTGTTATAGGTAATATTCCTTTTAACGAATTATTTTGAATCGTTTATTCTAGAGGCATATGTATGGAAGGATCAGAGGAGAGATGGGACACGCGAGGGAGGAGAGGGATGAGCGATGGGTGAGAGGAAGGATTGGCAGCGGATCGGACGATGGTATGTGCTGTGGGTATTATTCCTTTTAGCGGATTATTTTAACTCGTTTATTCTAGAGGCATACGTATGGAAGGATCAGAGGAGAGGTGGGACACGTAAGGGAGGAGAGGGATGAGCGATGTGTGAGAGAGGATGAGCAGCGGATCGATCGATGGTATGTGTTATAAGTAGTATTCTTTTTAATGAATTATTTTAAGTCGTTTATTCTAGGGGCATATCTATGGGAGGATCAGATAGGAGGGATGGGACACGCGAGGGAGGAGAAGGATGAGCGGTGGGCGAGAGAGGATGGGCAGCGGGTCGGTCGGTGGTATGTGATATAGGTATGATTTTGTCTAATGAATTATTGTTAATGAATTGTTTTTAATTTGTTTATTTTAGGGGCATGGATATGGAGGAATCGGGGAAAGAAGGGAAGAGGCATGCAGATGAGAATGAGCGGTGAAGGAGGGGGTCAACAGAACAATCAAGTGGGAGGAATTTTGGGGTATGGGGTTGAGATACCTTTGGGCTTTTATTTGGTGGGCTGATATTTTTTCTTTTTTCGTTTTTGTAGAATTTGGTTGTGGGAAGTCAAGCGGAAGAGTCAGTCATAGAAAAAGAATAGAGAAGAGAAGGCTTTGGAGGCGTTCATTTGTGGTGAGTTTCTGGGTAGTGTATGTAGTGTGTGTTTTTTATTTGTTTATATGGTCTATTAGAGTTAGTCTGTTAGAGTTAGAAAGGGAGTCTTTCATCCTTTGCGTTGAGTCCCTTTGGTTTTCTTGTTTCCAGGCACGAGATCCAGTGTTGTTCTAACCAGTGTAGATCGTATGATGAGTCCGGGATTGAGTCGATAGGTTGTACCCCTAGTTTGTCTAGAGATTTCCACCCGTGGTCATGGAAGTGGGCGTAAAGGTAGAGGTCTTTCTTTTGGTGGTAGTGGCTACGGTGTCGTTGCATTCGTTTTGCTAGAGTGGTGGTAGTTTGGCCAATGTACTGTTTGCCACAGTCGGGGCATTCCAAGAGGTATATTAAGTTTTTTGAACTGCATGAGAATGTATCCGTGATAGGGTATGTTTCATTGGTGACTAGGCTGGTGAAGGATGTTCTCCTGCGTAAGATCGGGCAGCATTTGCAGTTGGAGATTTTGCATGGTGTGATTGTTGTATAGATGGTTTCAAGTGTGGGCGGGGTTGTTGGTGGAGTATTGCTGGTAGGAGTTGTGGTGGTAGTAGGGAGTTTTGCTCTTACGAGAGTGTCTGCTAGATTTTGTGTGCGTTTAAATGCTATCTTTGGTTTTGTAGGGAAGATGGAGTGTAGTAAGGGGGTTGTTTCAATGCGTTTCCATAGATCGTTAAGTGTTTTTCGTAGGCTAGGAAACCAGGGGTCGTATGGGATGACTAGTGTAAGGGGTGGTTTGGAGTTTTCTTTTGTTGTAACGGTTGCGGGGTCTGGAATTTTTTCAATAAGTTGCGTTCGTCGTGTGAACGGAAATTGCTTGTTTATGTCCTTAATTAGTTTTCGAGGGTAGCCTCGATTGAGAAATCGTGTTTTTTGGTTTTCTCTGTGGTTTAGGAAGTCACCTAGTGAGGAGGTTGATCTTAGAAAGCGGTGTAATTCACCAGTGACTACGCTTCTTTTCATTGATATTGGGTGTGATGAAGTGTAGTGTAGGTATTGAAATTTGTTGGTTGGTTTGATATGGGTAGTGATGTCTAGTATCCCGATTTGGTTGAACCGATTACCTTTGAAGATATCTATATCCAGGAATGTAGTGTTTGTGTGGCTGATTTCTGATGTGAATTTTATAGTTGGGTGGAATTCGTTGAGGTTAGTGAGAAAGGTGTTTAGGTTCTGTTCAGAGGTTGTCCAAAGTAGAAATATGTCATCGATATAGCGTAGCCAGTAAAGTGGTGTATGTGGTTGTGACGTGAGGAATTTCTGTTCGAGGTGTGCCATGAATAGGTTTGCCAGGGATGGGGCTGTTTTCGTCCCCATGGCTGTGCCTCTGAGTTGGAGGTACGGTTTATTATTAAAGATAAACGTGTTGTTTGCAAGAATATAGTAGAGGAAAATCTTAATCATGTTGGTTATATTTGGATCGTTATAGTGTTGTTGCACAAATGTGCCACAAACGTTGATAGCTTCGTTTTGAGGGATAGAAGGGTAGAGGGATTTCACATCTAATGCTACTAAGATTGTTGTTGAAGGGAGGGAGACGTTGTCCAGTATTTTTATAAGGTGTGAGCTGTCCCGTATGTAGCTTGGTTGTTGGGTAGCAATAGGTTGGAGGTAGGAGTCTACCAGTGCAGATATTAGCTCCGTTGGTCCTGATGATCCACTGCAGATTGGTCTAACACCGTGGGGGTTTTTATGGAGTTTTTTAAGAAAGTAGAGTATTTGAGTGCGTGTGTTTTCTGGATCTGGGAGTAAGTGTTTGTAGGTATAATAATCAAGCGGTCCATGTTGGTAGAAGTGTTGTATTGCTGTTGCAATTGAGTTTACAATTGCTGGTGTGGGGTCTTCTGTTAGTGGTTTATAGATTTCCGGTTGGGTAAGGTGTGTGAGTCCTTCTGTTATATAGTTAGTTGTGTCCTCTATAACAATGCAAGATCCCTTATCTGCTCTTTTAATGACGATGTCTTTGTAGGATTTAAGGTTTTTAATGGCTGTACGTTCCTCTTTAGAGGTGTTGAGTCTAGGTCTTTTAGGTTTCAAGGCTAATGCATGGCTTTTAAGTGCGGTAATAAAATGTTCAAGTTGGTGATTTTTTACATGTTTTAGTGTGAAGGATGATTTTGGTTTGAGTGGGTGTTTAGGATGTGTTTTATTTATTGGATTTTGATGGGTAAAATAATATTGGAGGCGGAGTTTTCGAGCAAATCCCGTGATTGATTTTAGTAAGTCTTTTTTATTAGGGCGGAGGGGTGTTGGGCAGAAGGAGAGTCCTTTTTGGAGCACGGAGTGTTCGTGTGTGGTGAGTACGCGGGACGAAAGGTTTATAACAGTGTTTGCTTTAGAATCTTTTTTTATTTTCGATAGAAGGGACAACAAGGCGGACAATCTCTGTCTACGCTTTAGAAGCGACCTTCGTGACCTCGGCCGGATGACCTTCTGCTTCGGGAGTCGCCGTGGGCGTTTCTTCCCGCGTCTCGGTCTTCTTTTTCGCGCCGGTCGTAGTTCCGGTTGTAGTTCCGGTCGCTTCCTCTTCGGTCTAGAGGAGTTAGAAGGGGTAGTAAGGTAAGCGGTGTCATTCGTATCGGCGTTACCGTTCGTTCGTTTCCGCGAGTAACGGCTGAAGAATGAGGGTTGTGCGTCTTTGTTCGCGGTTTCGTGTTTTATATATTCTTCGTAGTTCTCCCAGAGTGGGCTTCCCGGGTAGCGTCGGCGTAGCATTTCTTCCCGTTCGTTGCCTCGCTTCTGGTCTTCCTCGAGTTTAGAAACGACCTTAGTGTAGTGTACAATTAGCGCGTCGATTATTCCGGTGTGGTATTGCTGCTTTAGTTCTGCGAGTTCGTGAGCGATTTTAGTGTCTCCTGATCTAAAGGCATTGACCGTAGATCCTGATTGCATTCCCCTTGGTATTCTCCCTGTCTCTTTGTATTGAATATGTTCTGACAGTCGTAAGTGAGCGCGAGTTAGATCTGCTGCGACTCCAATGATAAAGTCAGCGAGCTCATTGAGATCTTGCTGTAGGCTATTTGGGCCTGGTATGCCTCTTGGTGTGGAGACTAATAGAGGTTGTGGTGTGTGTTCGATCAGAGGTGGCGTACCGTTTGATGGTGTAGATATTTCAGTAGGGATATCGGTGGGGATATCCATTTTTTCGTGTGCTAACATTCCTTCTCGTAGTTTCCTTCTCATGTGTTCTCGTTCTTTTTCTATTTCCTGCTCGACGTATTTCCTGATGACTGTTCCCACACTCGCTGAGAGTGCTGCTTCTTCAAGCGTCTTTTCCCAGAATGGGCGGGGGTTTTTATTTCCGTCGTCGTTGCCGTCTAAGAGCTTTTCTTCCTCCTCTGAGGAGGGGAGGTTAGGGAGAACTCCCTGTCGAATTGCTTCGTCAATGCTGTCGTCGTTAGGGTTAGGGTTAGGGTTAGGGTTAGGGTTAGGGTTAGGGTTAGGGTTAGGGTTAGGGTTAGGGTTAGGGTTAGGGTTAGGGTTAGGGTTAGGGTTAGGGTTAGGGTTAGGGTTAGGGTTAGGGTTAGGGTTAGGGTTAAAAGGTGTACCCACTTGGGTGACCCTTAATAACTCCTTAAATATTGAACGTATGACGTCATGCATAGCATCATTTAAAAGGAAATTTAATAAGCTTTCGATTGATCCTATATTTGCTGTGCAAATTATTTAGTATAAAGAAGTTATCAAGGTTTTTGTAAAGTCACTTTTTTTGGGTGATTTTAGGGTTAGGGTTAGGGTTATAGTACGGATATTGCACTTAGGGTTAGGGTTAGGGTTAGGGTTATAGTACGGATATTGCACAAGGCAGATCTGTATCAACTGCTAGTCTCCACGACCGACCTGGAATTTGGTGTCCTGTTTAGAAGGTTGGAGTAATTTGTATACTTATATTTTTCGTTTATCTTTTTTCCTTTTTTTTTTTTTTTTTTTTTTTTTTTTTTTTTTTTTTTTTTTTTCCCGTTGAGTTATTCCTTGTAGGTTTTCCGTTTGGTGATTTATGGTGGTGGGGTATTGCCCCTTTGGGGGGGGGGGGGGAAAGGGGGAAGAAGGAAGGGGCCTAGCGAGCGTGGGGAGCAGGAGAGTCGGGTGGCGGGGTTTGGGGATCGATATATTGGTTTTTAGAAAATTCTTGGTAACTATGGCAACAGCAGGGTTTATAGGTTCCTTGGCGAGGTATTACTGGAAGGGGAAGATTGGGTCCTGAATCGCGCTTCTATTGTAAAGTTATGGTTGGTTAAAGAGGTTTGTGTTTAGGAAAATTCTTTTAAGATTTTTAGTTGCTAGGGAGATATGGGAGTGCGTTGGTAAAGTTGCGGAATATAATTCTACCGCGGGTGTCCCTTTCTGAAAAAAATCCTGGGTGTCCTAAGTCATTGTTTATGGAATTATGCTAAAATTTAGAATTCAAAAAGGGGGTCTAAAATCTATAAGTTGCTGGATTAACTTCTTATTTGGTTCGTTGTGGTCGTATAATATATCATTTGAAAGCGTTTTGTGAGTACTATCTACATTCCTATGGGTGACGTCATTGGGTGTGATCTCTATTGATTATTACTAAATACGTGTTTTAGAAGACCTTCAACTTATACTTCTTATTCTATATAGTAGGTTAAGAGTATTGGCAATTATTTTACTGGGGTTTTGTAGAGAATTTTATGTAGTTTAATATGGGTGTAGGGTCTCTTGGGCGTATTTGAGGTTTGATGTAATAAAATTCCGTTTTAACGATGTGTTCACATTTGCGTTTCTGATAATTTTCAGCTACGTTCTAAGTTGGGACCGGTGGTGGGCGTGTAGTGTTGTAGGTTTTTAGACGTGTGGGGAGTCTTTCTTATTTATTTTTCGTTGATGATTTGAAATTTCCTTCGTGGTTATCCGGGGTTACGCGCATACGGGGTTAGGATTTTCTTTCATTTCTATGGTGGCTTTAAATGGGGCGAAGGAGAGGGAATGAGAGGGAATTGGTCGCGACGAAAGGTAGATTGCATGTTTGTGTGTCTTTTCATCGCGCGTGTTTCGGTTGCGGGGTCACCTACGCGTTCTATCCGTTTTCGTATTATTATTATTCGCTCTCTGCGCTAGTTTTGGAATTAGATCGTTGCGCGACGGGTTTTAGGGCGTGCTCGAGGGGTCGTTTACGTTACGCGGTGGAAGTTGGGGGCCCGCGTGGGGAAACCGGCGTCGTTGTTGTGATTTTTTGCGTTCTCGGGTGTTTTCGCGTGTTGTATGTTGTGCGGGTGAAAGTAGGGCGTGGATTTGTGTATGGTTTGGGTGTTGTTTCCTAAGTAGTTCTTTGTGTTCTTAGGGGGAAGGTTTGTTTCATTTTTTTCTTTTTTCAGGTTGTTTTTTAGGGAAGGCTTGTTGCGAGGCTTTGTTAGATAAGTGCATCGTAATTTTATGCGTTGTATGGGCTTTGGTTTTTTGTGTTGTGTAGAGATGGGTCATGCAGGAGATTAATCATAAGGTGTGGTTTTAACTTATTTATTTTCTATTTTGGTTTTTAATTCGTTTGTTCTAGGGGTATATGTATGGAGGGATCAGCGGAGGGATGGGGCTCGCGAGAGAGGAGAGGAATGCGCGATAGGTGAGAGAAAGGAATGGCAGTGGATCGGTCGATGGTATGTGCTGTAGGTATTATTCTTTTTGATGAATTATTTTAAATTGTTTACTTTAGGGGCATATGTATGGAGGGATGAGAGGAGGAATAGGACACGCGAGGGAGGAGAAGAGTGAGCGATGGGTGAGCGAGGGGATGAGCAACGAATCGATCAATGGTATGTGTTGTAGGTATTATTCTTTTTAATGAAATATTTTCAATCGTTTATTGTAGGGGCATATGTATGGGAGGATCAGAGGAGGGATGGGACACGCAAGGGAGGGGAGGGATAAGCGATGGGTAAGAGAGGATGAGCAACGGATCGATCAATGGTATGTGTTATAGGTAATATTCTTTTTAACGAATTATTTTGAATCGTTTATTCTAGAGGCATATGTATGGAAGGATCAGAGGAGAGATGGGACACGCGAGGGAGGAGAGGGATGAGCGATGGGTGAGAGAAAGGATTGGCAGCGGATCGGACGATGGTTTGTGCTATGGGTATTATTCTTTTTAACGAATTATTTTGACTTGTTTATTTTAGGGGCATGTGTATGGAAGGATGAGAGGAGGAATAGGACACGCGAGGGAGGAGAAGAGTGAGCGATGGGTGAGCGAGGGGATGAGCAACGAATCGATCGATGGTATGTGTTGTAGGTATTATTCTTTTTAGTGAAATATTTTAAATCGTTTATTGTAGGGGCATATGTATGGGAGGATGAGAAGAGGGATGGGACACGCAAGGGAGGGGAGGGATAAGCGATGGGTGAGAGAGAGGATGAGGAGCGGATCGATCGATGGTATGTGTTATAGGTAATATTCCTTTTAACGAATTATTTTGAATCGTTTATTCTAGAGGCATATGTATGGAAGGATCAGAGGAGAGATGGGACACGCGAGGGAGGAGAGGGATGAGCGATGGGTGAGAGAAAGGATTGGCAGTGGATCGGACGATGGTTTGTGCTATGGGTATTATTCTTTTTAACGAATTATTTTGACTTGTTTATTTTAGGGGCATATGTATGGAAGGATGAGAGGAGGAATAGGACACGCGAGGGAGGAGGAGAGTGAGCGATGGGTGAGCGAGGGGATGAGCAACGAATCGATCGATGGTATGTGTTGTAGGTATTGTTCTCTTTAGTGAAATATTTTAAATCGTTTATTGTAGGGGCATATGTATGAGAGGATGAGAGGAGGGATGGGACACGCAAGGGAGGGGAGGGATAAGCGATGGGTGAGAGAGAGGATGAGCAGCGGATCGATCGATGGTATGTGTTATAGGTAATATTCTTTTTAACGAATTATTTTGAATCGTTTATTCTAGAGGCATATGTATGGAAGGATCAGAGGAGAGATGGGACACGCGAGGGAGGAGAGGGATGAGCGATGGGTGAGAGAAAGGATTGGCAGCGGATCGGACGATGGTTTGTGCTATGGGTATTAGTCTTTTTAACGAATTATTTTGACTTGTTTATTTTAGGGGCATATGTATGGAAGGACGAGAGGAGGAATAGGACACGCGAGGGAGGAGAAGAGTGAGAGATGGGTGAGCGAGGGGATGAGCAACGAATCGATCGATGGTATGTGTTGTAGGTATTATTCTTTTTAGTGAAATATTTTAAATCGTTTATTGTAGGGGCATATGTATGGGAGGATGAGAGGAGGGATGGGACACGCAAGGGAGGGGAGGGATAAGCGATGGGTGAGAGAGAGGATGAGGAGCGGATCGATCGATGGTATGTGTTATAGGTAATATTCCTTTTAACGAATTATTTTGAATCGTTTATTCTAGAGGCATATGTATGGAAGGATCAGAGGAGAGATGGGACACGCGAGGGAGGAGAGGGATGAGCGATGGGTGAGAGGAAGGATTGGCAGCGGATCGGACGATGGTATGTGCTGTGGGTATTATTCCTTTTAGCGGATTATTTTAACTCGTTTATTCTAGAGGCATACGTATGGAAGGATCAGAGGAGAGGTGGGACACGTAAGGGAGGAGAGGGATGAGCGATGTGTGAGAGAGGATGAGCAGCGGATCGATCGATGGTATGTGTTATAAGTAGTATTCTTTTTAATGAATTATTTTAAGTCGTTTATTCTAGGGGCATATCTATGGGAGGATCAGATAGGAGGGATGGGACACGCGAGGGAGGAGAAGGATGAGCGGTGGGCGAGAGAGGATGGGCAGCGGGTCGGTCGGTGGTATGTGATATAGGTATGATTTTGTCTAATGAATTATTGTTAATGAATTGTTTTTAATTTGTTTATTTTAGGGGCATGGATATGGAGGAATCGGGGAAAGAAGGGAAGAGGCATGCAGATGAGAATGAGCGGTGAAGGAGGGGGTCAACAGAACAATCAAGTGGGAGGAATTTTGGGGTATGGGGTTGAGATACCTTTGGGCTTTTATTTGGTGGGCTGATATTTTTTCTTTTTTCGTTTTTGTAGAATTTGGTTGTGGGAAGTCAAGCGGAAGAGTCAGTCATAGAAAAAGAATAGAGAAGAGAAGGCTTTGGAGGCGTTCATTTGTGGTGAGTTTCTGGGTAGTGTATGTAGTGTGTGTTTTTTATTTGTTTATATGGTCTATTAGAGTTAGTCTGTTAGAGTTAGAAAGGGAGTCTTTCATCCTTTGCGTTGAGTCCCTTTGGTTTTCTTGTTTCCAGGCACGAGATCCAGTGTTGTTCTAACCAGTGTAGATCGTATGATGAGTCCGGGATTGAGTCGATAGGTTGTACCCCTAGTTTGTCTAGAGATTTCCACCCGTGGTCATGGAAGTGGGCGTAAAGGTAGAGGTCTTTCTTTTGGTGGTAGTGGCTACGGTGTCGTTGCATTCGTTTTGCTAGAGTGGTGGTAGTTTGGCCAATGTACTGTTTGCCACAGTCGGGGCATTCCAAGAGGTATATTAAGTTTTTTGAACTGCATGAGAATGTATCCGTGATAGGGTATGTTTCATTGGTGACTAGGCTGGTGAAGGATGTTCTCCTGCGTAAGATCGGGCAGCATTTGCAGTTGGAGATTTTGCATGGTGTGATTGTTGTATAGATGGTTTCAAGTGTGGGCGGGGTTGTTGGTGGAGTATTGCTGGTAGGAGTTGTGGTGGTAGTAGGGAGTTTTGCTCTTACGAGAGTGTCTGCTAGATTTTGTGTGCGTTTAAATGCTATCTTTGGTTTTGTAGGGAAGATGGAGTGTAGTAAGGGGGTTGTTTCAATGCGTTTCCATAGATCGTTAAGTGTTTTTCGTAGGCTAGGAAACCAGGGGTCGTATGGGATGACTAGTGTAAGGGGTGGTTTGGAGTTTTCTTTTGTTGTAACGGTTGCGGGGTCTGGAATTTTTTCAATAAGTTGCGTTCGTCGTGTGAACGGAAATTGCTTGTTTATGTCCTTAATTAGTTTTCGAGGGTAGCCTCGATTGAGAAATCGTGTTTTTTGGTTTTCTCTGTGGTTTAGGAAGTCACCTAGTGAGGAGGTTGATCTTAGAAAGCGGTGTAATTCACCAGTGACTACGCTTCTTTTCATTGATATTGGGTGTGATGAAGTGTAGTGTAGGTATTGAAATTTGTTGGTTGGTTTGATATGGGTAGTGATGTCTAGTATCCCGATTTGGTTGAACCGATTACCTTTGAAGATATCTATATCCAGGAATGTAGTGTTTGTGTGGCTGATTTCTGATGTGAATTTTATAGTTGGGTGGAATTCGTTGAGGTTAGTGAGAAAGGTGTTTAGGTTCTGTTCAGAGGTTGTCCAAAGTAGAAATATGTCATCGATATAGCGTAGCCAGTAAAGTGGTGTATGTGGTTGTGACGTGAGGAATTTCTGTTCGAGGTGTGCCATGAATAGGTTTGCCAGGGATGGGGCTGTTTTCGTCCCCATGGCTGTGCCTCTGAGTTGGAGGTACGGTTTATTATTAAAGATAAACGTGTTGTTTGCAAGAATATAGTAGAGGAAAATCTTAATCATGTTGGTTATATTTGGATCGTTATAGTGTTGTTGCACAAATGTGCCACAAACGTTGATAGCTTCGTTTTGAGGGATAGAAGGGTAGAGGGATTTCACATCTAATGCTACTAAGATTGTTGTTGAAGGGAGGGAGACGTTGTCCAGTATTTTTATAAGGTGTGAGCTGTCCCGTATGTAGCTTGGTTGTTGGGTAGCAATAGGTTGGAGGTAGGAGTCTACCAGTGCAGATATTAGCTCCGTTGGTCCTGATGATCCACTGCAGATTGGTCTAACACCGTGGGGGTTTTTATGGAGTTTTTTAAGAAAGTAGAGTATTTGAGTGCGTGTGTTTTCTGGATCTGGGAGTAAGTGTTTGTAGGTATAATAATCAAGCGGTCCATGTTGGTAGAAGTGTTGTATTGCTGTTGCAATTGAGTTTACAATTGCTGGTGTGGGGTCTTCTGTTAGTGGTTTATAGATTTCCGGTTGGGTAAGGTGTGTGAGTCCTTCTGTTATATAGTTAGTTGTGTCCTCTATAACAATGCAAGATCCCTTATCTGCTCTTTTAATGACGATGTCTTTGTAGGATTTAAGGTTTTTAATGGCTGTACGTTCCTCTTTAGAGGTGTTGAGTCTAGGTCTTTTAGGTTTCAAGGCTAATGCATGGCTTTTAAGTGCGGTAATAAAGGGTTAGGGTTAGGGTTAGGGTTAGGGTTAGGGTTAGGGTTAGGGTTAGGGTTAGGGTTAGGGTTAGGGTTAGGGTTAGGGTTAGGGTTAGGGTTAGGGTTAGGGTTAGGGTTAGGGTTAGGGTTAGGGTTAGGGTTAGGGTTAGGGTTAGGGTTAGGGTTAGGGTTAGGGTTAGGGTTAGGGTTAGGGTTAGGGTTAGGGTTAGGGTTAGGGTTAGGGTTAGGGTTAGGGTTAGGGTTAGGGTTAGGGTTAGGGTTAGGGTTAGGGTTAGGGTTAGGGTTAGGGTTAGGGTTAGGGTTAGGGTTAGGGTTAGGGTTAGGGTTAGGGTTAGGGTTAGGGTTAGGGTTAGGGTTAGGGTTAGGGTTAGGGTTAGGGTTAGGGTTAGGGTTAGGGTTAGGGTTAGGGTTAGGGTTAGGGTTAGGGTTAGGGTTAGGGTTAGGGTTAGGGTTAG
Source organism: Oscarella lobularis (assembly GCF_947507565.1). NCBI lineage: Eukaryota > Metazoa > Porifera > Homoscleromorpha > Homosclerophorida > Oscarellidae > Oscarella > Oscarella lobularis. The sequence goes on from NC_089181.1 coordinate 3,501,919, forward strand.
GGTTAGGGTTAGGGTTAGGGTTAGGGTTAGGGTTAGGGTTAGGGTTAGGGTTAGGGTTAGGGTTAGGGTTAGGGT